>NC_059078.1:9766123-9951123 GCF_020497125.1 Mauremys mutica | reverse complement strand
CAGCTAACTCCTGCATTTAAAACAAGTTCTGGAAGGGGTTCCATCAGCCTGAGGTGATGGTGAGATGATATCGAGTAGTGTATTTGGTCTCTGAGCGTGAGACTGGCAGGAGGAGGAAAGCAAACACTGCAGAGTTTTAACATTTATTTTTAATGTTGACACCATCAACCCACAGCAGAAGGCTTCTTGCACTTTTTAGAAGACAGACTTTGACTTGTGGATCAGGCCAGATAGTTTATTGAAGCAACTGCCTTGTAGCTGGATGCAACAGAGTGGGAGATTAGGCTCTTAAGTAATTTAAACTACTTTTCTCCAGAGTATTCCAGCATTCATAGCTGCCAAAAAATGCCGATATTCTTGCCATCAAAAATTAAGTGTTTGGTCACCTCTGTGTACAGTCTGCTTTGGATCCCCGGCTGCATTGCTAGATGCTGTGTTTTCTTGGGCACATCAACTTCCCAAACTGTCAGGTTCCCAGTCTGCCCAATGGCAGAAATAATAACCCACTTCATAAATAATAGATTTTGTAAAGTGCTATTTGAGTGCATATTATTATTAAGGCTAGTCACTTGCAGGGGTCGGGAATAGAATTTGGAAGTTTCTCTCACAGGCCTGTGTTTAATCCCTTAAGCCTATTTACGCTTGTGAGACCACCACCACCACTGCATATTCTATCTGAAATGGCCTGCAGGTTGTTGCATGTGCCAAAATTCACGCAACATGGGCTTTGCAAATGCTTCCTGCAAATTAGATTAAAATCACCTGAAGTTTGGCCTCCATCAAAATTTCCTGATGTAAAGTTCGTAGAAGGGATTGGCCACAAAAACTTACATGCACATTTTTTTGAAGAAAAGGAAGTTCCCCAATTCTGGCCAGGCTGTAGTCTGGACTCCCATTGCTGTCACTTCTGGAGACAGACCTGCATGTGCACAAAGGCGGAAGACACAATTCTAGAATGTGGGCAGTTCAAACAGAGGTGGAGAGAAGTGGCAGCGAACAAGCGAGCAAAATACTGATTTTTGAGGAGCAAAGTAATTTCTGCCATACTTTGTGGGGAGCTTTAGTGCCTTGCTAGGAGAAAGATATGTTCTTGTACAATTAAAAAGAAACATGGACATTCATAACCCTTGTCTTTCTCCCAAGAGCATGGCAAAATACATGCTCTTGGGAGCGTGCTCTTTGAGGCTTTTAAAATTAAATGGAAACGCATTATAGGGAATAACACTCCATTAGCAACGGCCTGGACTAGATGCCATCTGTAATACTTTGGAGACTTTCTAGTGACTTCAGTGGACTTTAAGTCACACCCATAATGTCTTATGCCTCGGCTAACACCTCCGTAAAATGGGAATAATAGTACTTAACGTAGAAGGATGCAGCAAGTATTAGAGAATGGAAAGTAATGTGTACAGTGTGTGTGTGTGAGAGAGAGAGAGAGAGAAAGTATTCAGGCCATTCGTCTGCTTTTAAGCTGGACTGGCCTGTTTTTGTAAGGTTTGTCTCTATCCTGTACTAACAAAAAACTGGACCTGATTTTGTCCAGTATCACCATGGAGAATGCCATTTTGGAGTTTGCTGCTCCACCCCTGCCGGGATCACACAGGCAGAGGCAGGCCCATGTTATTTCAGAAATTCATGCCACCGAGGGGGAGAGGCATCAGTGGCCACCCTATTATATCAAGGGCGTGATCCCAGCAGGGGTGGAGCAGCACACTGTGCAAAATGGTGTGTGTGTGTGTGTGTGTGTGTGTGTGTGTGTGTGTTTTAATCAGTCACTATGACATCTAGGTGATTTTTTTTGTCTCTCTTTTCTGTCACTGATCCTAAGGCACTGTGGATGCAAGCACATGAGGGCCAAAAGCTGCATGTTTTCGCGTTTGAGGTCGAGGGGGTTGGCATCCAGAACTGAACAGCCTGTTCACGAGGATTCTGTATCTCCTTGATCGCCACGAAAGAGCTTTCTTTAGCCTCTGTAGATCAGTGGAGTAGATAGTGAACTTGGAGGATGCCAGGGGAATCCAGTGGGTGTGCACACAGTGTAGATCCATCGTTGACCCACATAGGAAGAGACATGAGGTTGCCCTCTGCTGCCGTTCCTCCTTCCACTGTAACTGGATGCACGCCAGCTCCCAGGTTTTGCTTGCTTCTGCTCTTGCTTTGCTTGCAAGTTTAGTGTTGGGCTAACTCATCTGCCTAATGAAACTAGCCCCATTCACACAGGATTTTAATATCTATAATATTTCTTTGCCTTTCTGCAGAGGACAGATGGTCCAGTGTTTAAAAAACTAGTTTTGGACACATGAGACCTGGTCTTCACTTTCCAGCTCTGGTACAGATTTCCTGTGTGATCATGGTCTAGTTGCTCTGGGCTTCAGTTCTTCATCTCTATAATGGGAATGACAGTACTTCCCTACCTCACAGGGTGTTGGGAGTAAAAATACATTAAAGAGTGTTGTGCATTCAGATACTATGGTAGTAGAGGTTTCAGAGTAGCAGCCGTGTTAGTCTGTATCCGCAAAAAAAAAACAGGAGTACTTGTGCCACAAGTACTCCTGTTTTTTTTTATGGTAGTAGAGGTACCTTAGAAACAGGAAAACAACAAGGAGTCCGGTGGCACCTTAAAGACTAACAGATTTATATGGGCATAAGCTTTTGTGGGTAAAAAACCTCACTTCTTCAGATGCATCCTTGTTTTTGTGGATACAGACTAACATGGCTATCCCCTGATACTTAGAAACATAGATCTTTATCTAGCAGTTTTACAAAAAGGAATTTTAGACTTTTGACGATTATTTTACATAATGTAGTTTAGGATTGATTGTGTAAGATTTTTATTTTTTTACCCTTTTAGCAGTTATACATTTGACATGGGTTTCTTATCCTAGATGATGATAAGATTTGGCACAGAGAGCATTAATTCCTTTATCAGTTGTTTCCTTTACAGTTGTTCATTTAATTGAGCTCCGCTGTGTATCTTAGAAAACAAGATGCCCTCATTATAGCTCATAGACCTCCCTCTAAGGCTTAGGTAGCATGGTAACCTGTTTAAACGAATAGCACTTTTGTAGGTATTATGCTTGCTTAGTGGTGTGTTGGGTGTTTTGTATTTATTTTTCCAAACGCTGGAAGGAAGCAATAGGAGAACTCTTGCATGCATGATCAGATGTAGCAGCTTTCCAGAAGTTCTTCACTCTGGCTGTTTTCTTTTAAAGCCGTGTTTACTCAAAGAATGTGGTTGAGACAGCTGAATATGTGGCTGCAGTGTAGAGCAATATAAGTTGTATGCCTTGTTATTCCTATTGTTCTGCTTTGACTTGTACAAACAATTTTAATCCCAAAATAAGAGATCATATGGTCTCTGATGTCTGCTTTGCACAGTCAGATTCAGTGTGCACATTATCTTACCATTGCACAGCCTGACGCTGAATATTCTGTTCTTCTTTTTGGTCCTTAAATTTGGTATATTGTTTTCTCTCTCAAATCTCCTAAGCAGGAAGCCTATGCATCAGCTGTGCTGTATTCAGCAACAAGAACACCTGTCTAACCAGGCACCTGCATGTAGATGGAGATGGTCTAATAATATATTTAACTACAGATTTCAGACATGAACACAGGAGCCCCACAGTTCTGGCCATATAAGGAACAACACAGGCTATAATACTGACTGTGCACGCTGCTCGATGTTTGGCAGCAAAGAGCTAATTTTCATAAGCATAGAATAGCTTCCACCTAGCACAGTTGTGTCCAGATCCTCCAGTCCGAGGGCCGAACATGCTCTTTCAAAGAGGTCAAAGGGGCACAATTCTGTAAAGTGATTGGAAACCACTCTAAGTGTTCAGCTCCTGAGGCAGGGAGTATATCAAGGGTAGAAAGAGGGAGTGCCTGAAACACATTATGATCACAGCTGGCATATGGTCCCTAAAGGGCCCTTGTTAGCTGGTGCAAATTAGAGCAGCCCCCAGGCTGCTATACCCTGGGCTGAGGCTGAGAATCAGGTTGTTAGTTCTGAGTTGCTCCTCTTCTTTCCCTCTTCTAGACTGCCATGGGTGACTGTGCATGGAAGTGAGCTATCCTTTCGCTGTCCCTGATCATAGTATAGTGCCAAGCAATACAGTTCCTACCTGACCCTGCCTGACGTTCCCGCAGCCCAGCAGGAAAGCAGGCAGTGGGGCAAGAACTGTCTTCTCTCACCTGTGCAGTACAGGAGCCAGGCAGCAGGGGAACAGCTACAGCAGGAGGAGGACGGCAACAGCTCAGAGTATTCCTCTGGCTCACGTCAGAGTGGCACCTGGGGATGCAGCAGATTTAGTAATACCGCATACGTCCTCCCCACAGAAAATTCAGAAACGTTCTTTTTGACACAGTTGCCCCTGGAAGGCCACAGAGTAGAGCCTGGAAGCTACAAGTTGGCCATTAGGCTACAGGTTGGACACCCTGGATTTTGGAGAGGTCATTTTGTTTCCTTAAACAGTATAGGAAAGTTACCTCAGCACAGTTTGGTTATGCTTGCAGCTGCTGCTGGTGCTATTGCTACTCTAGCATTAACGGTGTTCTCTCTAGGTCTTCACATACTAATGGGAAAGAAATAAGGGCCTAGTTTTCAGAGGGCCTTCCTTTCGGTGGCTACATTTTTATCTGACTCATTGCACATGCAATTACTGCAGTTCTGTCCCTAATCACAGAAATAGTACAGATTGGGCATACACATTTTTTTGAATGAGTGGTAAAGAAAATGCATCAAAATTTAAAAAATTTGTAGAGTATCGTGAAACCTAGTAATTTCCAGAAAGAAGCTACAGCTGAAAAAATCCTGAAAATAATCTGTGGGTGTTTTGCAGAACTTTATTCTCTCTCTGATGTTAAGGCAGTTTTATTAGAGCCTGTTGCTGTATATGTGTGTGTGTGTGTGTGTGTTCGCATACATTGTACATGCCCCTGTAAAACATCTAATACATGCGTATTGTCCCAGCCACACCCTGACACCTAGTTATGTCAACACTGACACCCCAGGTTATGTCAACACTGGGAGACTGAATATGTTTCCATTAAAGCCAATCTAATGCACACCTCTCATTACGAGTTATGGGCCGGATTCTTCAGAGGGATTGGACACTCGCAATTGTGGGTGCTCAGCATTTCTGCAAATCACCCTGTTAAGAAGTTGGTGGTTAGAGTTTTGTTTAATAGGAAAATGCATTATTCCACCCACTTCTCCAGAAACCACTGAAGAGATTTTTGTTGAGCTTTCCATGTACAGTATAAACAAACATTGGAGCAAGCGTGAGAGCGAGTGCATGTTTCAGTGCCGTGAGTGTTTAAAAATAGAGTGTCCAAATGGAAATGGTTTTGCAACCTTAACTTTAGTGAGCAACCTGTTTGCAAAAAGAAAAGACATGGAAGTGTTGGAGGCCAAAGTGCTTTGTTTATCCGTAGAACAAGAGTAATAGCTTTGCAGGGTTCCCCACCCAGTTCTGCCAGTGTGTCTCAACTCTGACCTGAGCGAGCACCTGTAGGGGTGGAGACCAGACAACTCTCTCATGTTCATTCAGGAACCTTTCTGTTAACTTCAGTGGGGGTTGGATTAGGCCCATAGCCCTTGCATTTCTGCCATGATGCACCACAAAGCTATCAATTCTATTTATGATGGAGGTACCTATGATATGAAACTGCCAAACTCCTTTTGCATAGGCTGTTAAAATGGCCATCATCCAATAACTTCAGGTCACTACCTAGCTGGCTGGATATGTAGGTGAAAGGTTCCATGTCCCATGATCAACCTTCTAAGCCAGGGATAGTTGATAGGCGGTCTGTGGGTCAAATGGGACCACCAGACTCTTATGAACAGATCCCAAAATCTTTCTTTTCTTTCTTTCTTTCTTTCTTTATCATTTTTGTTGTTGTTTTTATTTTCTTCTCTGGAGTCTGGACCTTGACTACACCTTGACCAAGAAATTTGGACCTTGACCAAAAAATAAAAATAAAAATTGACTACCCCTGTCCTAAGCTATCCAGCGCCCCACACAAATGCTACCTGTTACACACATGTTGTTTTCAAAATCTCAGACTTGGGTTAAGAGTATGAGAAATGTTAACATAATTTCTTATAAAATAACATCTAGCGATGTTGAATGCATGGAAATAAAAAGCAGATTTCTCTTCTCAGACTCATTTGCATCTTTACGTTATAAATGGTGGTTTCCTTTCCAATAAATGGGTACAGCATCTGATTTGTTTGATATCATGGCTACATTTGTGTAGTTGCATTCCTCTTTGCCCTTCAGTTGACAAATTTTTCTTGTTCTATAAATATAGAATTGTAAACAAGAGCTAATCCTTAGCAACAACCTGGAAAGTTAACATTTCTCTCCAGCTCCTATTATAATTAATTCAGACACTCTGAATATGATGTGATTTATACACAGTATTCATAAGGCCAGTAGGTACTAATATCTTGTTAGAGAACTGAGAAAAGAACACTCTTTTGTGTTACAACATAATTGCACCACATTTTCTTTCGTAAGAAGATGTTTAAAGATGCTTTTTACTTTACATTTGCAAAATGGAAGGTTTTTGCTGTTGCTTTTACATTTGGGTCTTAAATGTGTTTTCCCTCCTGTAACAGTCAACATTGTCAAAACATTTTGCAAAGTATGTTTAAATAATGGAAAGAATTATGGGTTAAGACCATCGTTTATATTAATTTAAATCTCACTGTAGTAGGTGAATTTGCAAGATGCTTCTAGTTCATTGTAGAAGTTGCTTACAATAAAGAGACATCTTCAGTTCTTATTTTCTGAACAGACAAGGCATAGAGATTACACAGTACCTGAAAGAGTGAAACCATTATGTTGAATTTTGTTTAAACGCATCTTGACTAAGTCTTCATATTAGGGATCCTAATTTATTTTATTTTATTTACATTTGTTCAGGGAATGTTGTTATACTGTAAATCTATGTAAGCCATATACATGTGAATTCTGCAACTCCCAAAAGGGTATGATTAAAATATTATAGATGTGGCAAACCAAAATACAAAAGAAAGTTTACATTTAGGTTTTCTTTGTATTTGTACTCAAGTTTTGTAATACCTTGGTATCGTGGTCAGCATTCCCATAAAAATACGGTGTTATATGAAATGATACAATCTGTGAAGCATTTCCCATTATGTAGACACCATGTCTTTAAATTATAGCAATTTCTTAAGATTTTAAAACAAAATGAGCTCTTAGAAGTGTGATTAATAGCAGGGAATGAGGCTAACACTGGGTCATCAGTAGCACTCCATTACAAAAAAGGTTGGACTAATAAAAGCATCCATCTATTTGACCAATAAAGCATATGAATGATATGCTTGTAGTTTTTATCATACAGTAGTTATTTTGTACTGAATAAGCTGTGATTTTTACGTGCTGGAAAAGGAGCATCGATAGGCAGCTCAGTTGAGGTGAATAGGATGTGTGAGTGCAGAAACACAAGGACTTATACATGGTGTCTGATATTGGTGATGATTTCAGATTGTGGGCTCCAAATTTTGGAAGCAAATATGAAGTATCTGAATATCTTGTTAACCGCTTCCCCCCTGCATATTTGTTCTGTGAGGCTGGACTGTGATCACTCACAGGGAGGGGAGAAGGGATGGTATTGTGTGTGCAATCATTAGTTCAGTCTCCGGTGACCCAGACTTCAAAAAATTATTCTTTTGAGGAGAAAGAGATGGACCAGCACTTGCATTTTCCTGGAGTGCTGACTCCTGTTCTCCCACCTGGTTCACACCTTTTATCCAGCTGGGTCTATAGCAGATGTGGGAGTGTGGCACAGAGAGACCAAGTGACTTAAAGATAATAATAATTGGAGATATACCTATCTCATAGAACTGGAAGGGACCTTGAAAGGTCATTGAGTCCAGCCCCCTGTCTTCACTAGCAGGACCAAGTACTGATTTTTGCCCCAGATCCCTAAGTGGCCTCCTCAAGGATTGAACTCACAACCCTGGGTTTAGCAGGCCAATGCTCAAACCACTGAGCTATCCCTCCCCCTATGACTTGCTGAAGGTCATGCAGAATGTCAGTGGCAAAATAAAGAATTGAGCCTGGGTCTCCTGAATCCCAGACGAACACCCTAAGCACTAGATCATCTTTCACAATCTTCATGCCTTTCTTGAAATCCAGGCCCAGGTCACAGCAGTTGTGGAAAGCTCTGTTGGGATGACTACTGCGTCTAACTTCTTGTGAGGCCTGGGGGTGAGAGATGGGAGTGGAAAATACATTTCCCTGGTTCAGGGAAGCCCTGGAACCACAAGATTTGAATAATGTACCAAATGTCAGAAAATATCAGATCTTGGAGGTTCCTTCCCCTGCAACAGGTGGGGCGTGTTGGGTCTCAGCGGAACTCCTGTTGGGCGGTGCAGAGAGGTAGTTGAGGGCTTGAAGTTTCTATCCCGATGAGCAAGAGTTAGGAGAAAATGTTGGGCCAAAAGCCCTTTTTGGGTTTAAAAAAAAAAATGTAGGTGGGGAATCCTCAGTAATGTGAGACTGGTAATGGGAGGCCAGAGCAAGGGAGTTGAGGATAGAAGAAGGAAGAGGGAGGAGGAATGGAACATACTGTGCTGCATCAGTAGTGAGCCATAGTGTACATATATGTAAACACAGACACCCCTTTTGCTTGGCAGGGATTATGTTGTACAGTAAGAAACCTGAATTGTTGTTCCTGCTTTCCTTGCATTTTTTTAAAGGAAATATATTTTTTTTCATTTTGAACTCCTACCTTTAGTATTTGCAGGTTGTTGATTTAAATACATCTTGTGACCTCGGTTGTCCTGCATATTGACAAGATGTAGATTTTTACCTCTGTCTGCAGGATTAAAGATTATGATCTTCAGTTTCTATTCCAAAAATTAGCAGGTTAGCTAATATCATCACTCACTGATTTTTTTTTAAGATAAAATAAACCTGAAGCAGATTATGCCAGTGAAGGCCCTTCTTTAAACTGCTTCAGGATTACACCTGAACTGATATTGCTCCTTTTTCACCTTAATTTTTTGACAGACATGTGAAAGTGTATTTCCTCGTCTGGCAGGTTCCCTTAGCTAACGATTCCAAAGGTGTTTTTCTCTTTTTGTTTTGTATTTTTTTTATCCCAAATCCAGCAAAGAGTTAACAAGATTTCACTTGATTTGATGGTTTATATGATGAGTAATGCAAAAGTTGGTAACAACAAATTGTTGTTTATAAGCAAACATGGCACTGTGTAAACAAGAAGGCCTGGTCCCCAACTGGTTTGATTTCATGGTGGTCAGCAGCTGATCTATGTAACATACAACCTTTCTGCTTCTCTAAATGTCAGAAGAATGACTGTTTGTTTGTCTTGAGTTCTTCCCAGCTGTTTACTCTGTAATGCATTTGCCTCAACCTTGATTCCCTGAGAGTGGCCCCTTTCTCCTCCCTGCTCTGTTTACATTAGTCCTGCCCCGAGTGTCACCTATGAAATCTGTTGATTATTCCACCTGGTTAATGTTAAATTGCTCTTGCAAGATGATGTGTTTGTTCATAAACACAAATGCCGGGCCCCTTGTTTACTGTACCCATGGCAGCAATCAGTTATTAAACAAATATTGCTTTGTTTGCGGGTGTGAGCAGCAGTTTATCCTGCAAGGTCTGGAAAAAAAAAAACTTTAAATGCTGGGATTTTGATAAAGGAGAAAAGGGGAACTTGTCCCTGGAATGTGGTTGAAACTGACTTAGGTTTGCTTTTCTTATCTTTAACTTGGATGAAGGGGCTAGAAAGATTAGCAAGTTGTTTGGTTTTTCCAAGAGATTTCCTTAGTGTAATGATATCTATCCAGTTGTTTGCTTTTTTCAGAAGGGAGAGAGCACTCCTGCAAGGCGACTAGCACAGTAATAGAGCATCTGATGGCTAGAAAATTCTGTGTGGAACAAACAAGGACTTAGAAGGTCTAGGACAAAGGGATAGGGCTATGAACAAGGTAATCACCAAAATGTACGGCGTTTGAATTGTGTACCACAGTTGGTTATATTTTTTTCTTACCTTTTTAATCAGCTATGTTTCTAATTGATGCATCTGCACTCTATGAAGTTTGAAAAGGAAAACGTTTAACTTTTATTTCTAAAGCCATCTGAGGAAATCCTCTGATTTGAAAGCAGGGCAAACTGAATGAAGAGAAAATACTAAATTAAAAACTGTGCTCAGTCTTTCTTCTTTTGCGCATGACATTATAGAACTGCTTTTGCTCTTTCTGCTTATAAATGAAACAGCATTTACATCTGCTAATTCTGGAGCCTGGCTATTTGCACTTTACTTTCTGAGAGTCCTCATTAGATAATTTGTGCTTCTGCATTGTTTTGCAAACAAGCAAGAAAAACAAGCTCACGCCATCCTTGTTTTTCAGAATTATTGTTTGTTATTGTTTCTGAATATGGCTTTGGTTTTTAATGCCAGACAGGACCTGTGAGCATTAGCTGTAAGTTGTCAGGACTGTGCATGCAAAGTGACCTTGAGAAAAAAAAGATAGCTCTTTTATATGAAGAAGGGTCTATTACTTTGTATTTGAGGCTAGCTATTAAAAAATACATGTATTTAATATATATTTATAGGGCACTTGTGAAGGCTAAAATTAAATAATTGTCTCTATTGTCCCTGGGAAAAGCAAGCAACAAAACTTGCACAAAATTCTGATAGATTGTATTCACTAACTTGCACTAACGATCCAAACATATTGTTCGTTTTGGCCGGTAGAGCGATTATGGCTTTGAGGTGAAGTGAAAGGTACTTGAAGTGTGTAACCTAACAAGCCAGTCACTAATTGACCAGCACTACTATGATAAATCAAACCCTCTCTCTATTAAACTAAGTGAAAATGTTGAAATGATAAACTATATTGTGCAGTGGTGTTACAAAGCAGCACCTGACTGTTGAAGGGATTTTAAGTACTGCAGAGTGATAGAGAAGCTAAAAATGCCTTAATGAGAGAGGGGATTTATAATTAAACCCCAATGAACCCTTGGTCTCTCCGAGGTTTGGAATCGCCCCATCGCACCTCAGTGGCAAGGTAAATCTGCCCTGCTATGAATTTGCTAAACACAAAGCAGGCCTTGTATTTAATGCTCTTTAATATTCCATTGATCTGTGTGTCCATATCGGAGCCGATGCTGCCAGGATGGAGTTGAATGCATATGAACTAATCTCAACCCTTGAGTTAGCACTCACTTCATCCTTAGCACACAATTGTGTGAATACAACGGGCCTATTGGTGTGTATTGGGGTGGGGAGAACAGGTAGGTAGCTTGTGTTGTATGTCCATGCGTGAGTGTGAGACAGGAGGTAGGGATGGAAATAGGTCTATTTAGAGTCTCCCCTACCATTCTCAGCATGGCAGCCCTAAAACTGTGCGTATGCTCCCTTAAGGACGTGAATTTCTGTAAAGCATGTAATGCCCAGATCAGAGTCCTGGTAATAGAGTTCACTGCACCCTGGCTGGAAATACAGTAGTGTTCTCAGCCGCTAGTCCATTACTATGCAGTGTGCCATTCATTTCAAAAGAAATGAAAAGCCCCTTTCCATCTAGTAGTACTATGATGATTTCTGTCAGGCCTGAAGGTTTGAAAAAAGTCTCCCGAAATGGAAGGGAATGAGCTCTGCTCCATGGAGCTCACAAACATGCTGTAGGGAATGGTAACAAAACAGTAGGGAAGGAGGTAAGGAATAGAAGACTAGGTAACAGTAAGTTTACTTGAGTACTCCGTGAGAGCAAATAGATGTCATGATGGAGTAAACTGGGATGCATGTTGTGAAACGGGTGTTGTATTTGCCAGTTGGTATGACGTGGTTCCGCTTTATAGTTCGAGATAATCGAGGCACGACTTTCATTTTGAATATGTAGATTAATAATTGCCAAACCAAGAAGAGCAGGGTTGCTGTATTTATTAAGTATATGCATGTATATTATTATAGAATACATACTATTATATGTATTTATTATGTGAGACTAGACTGGGCATGGCTCCTGGATGGGTATGCAAGGAATGGTGAGGATGCAGATGCCTACCCCTGGAAAAAGCTGATTTCTCTGTTCTCTATCTGGAATGTAGGGTCTGTAACCAATATTGATAAGGTGAGGTAGACTTGGGTTAGCCAATTCCTAGTGAAGTGGTGGGTGCAGGCAGTTTCTTTTGTGGACTATATTTGAGTGGTCTGTGGCTTATGCTGTCAAGGCAGTTGTACCTCTCTGGTTTAGTGGGTTATGGGCCAGTAACCTTCATGTTGATGGAGTTGGTACAGTTTGCAGCAGAGAGAGTGTCCGGGTCAGGTCTCCTGCGAAGCTGTTCCTCTTTGCACCTGTGGAACTTGTGGGATGCACGCAACTATAATAATATAATATGGAGATATACCTATCTCATAGATCTGGAAGGGACCTTGAAAGGTCATCAAGTCCAGTCCCCTGCCTTCACAGCAGGACCAAGTACCGTCCCTGACAGATTTTTGCCCCAGATCCCTAAATGGCCCCCTCAACCCTGGGTTTAGCAGGCCAATGCTCAAACCACTGAGCTATCCCTCCCTCCCCGGCCGCAGCCCTCAAAATTGAAGTCTTTACTGAGATTTTGTTTAGCACTCAGAGGTTCGTGTTCTCAGCTATCTGTCTGATGTGGTTCAACACACCTTTGGACACTAGTTCTTCCAGAGGATTAGTGAATGCCACAGAGCTAATGGCACCTCCTTATGTCCATTTGTTAGTTACTTTCCCTGAAGCTGTAAGATAATGTCACCCTCTTCTTGATTTCTCACTGTGTCCTGTAGTTGCTTTTTCTGCTACACTCTCTTCTTTGTCCCCCTTGGCAGAACTGACTTAACCCTGGGTAACTTAAATTACCATTTAGAGAGAGAAGTTAAATGGCTTGCTTAAGGACACACAGTGAGTCAGAGTTGGCACAACTAGGAGTGGAACCCTGGAGTCCTGACTACCACTCCTCTCTTCTAACTACTACTTCCCTGAAGTTTCGGTGTATGTAAAAGATTAGCCATTGTCTCCTCTTGACTTTACTGGCTCTAAATTACCTCATTCCTCAGTGGCCGTAAAGGCTGTTCGGAAATGGTAAGCCGTTCTAGTCATTTAGTCAAAAAAGCGAGAAAGGTGTTGTGTTCATGTATATAAGTAAGAAAATAAAAATACATGGGTGGATAAGCAGGAGCCAGTAAAGTAGCTACTCAAGAGACATGAGGGTGACAATGGACTGGGGAGCCTAGTGTAAGATCAAGCTAGTTAAAGTTCATCTTCCTACAAGAGTGACAGGTTTGATCTCTGGGAAGGGACTGCGGCAACAGGGATCACAGCTGTGTCCTTATTCAGTTGGCCAAGGTGATGCGCTCCGGCACTTCTAGAAAGCACCAATTGTTACCTTCCAGGCGGAATGCAATTATCCCTTCGCTTTCCCTCCCCTTCATTTGTTATCTCTCCTCCCAATCTCTCTCCATCATGGAGCAGTGCTTTCTCTTCAGCCAAGAGGGTAGAGGAGGTGAACGGCCCCCTTGTGAAACAGATGCCAGTGCCATTCTGTGGATCAGCTAGCAGGGATGTTCTCAGAGCAGCGTGATTTGTCTCCTGTCCCCAGGGAGACTCAGCGTATCACCTCTACGATACGCTCAACCTCCACCGACCCAAGGCTTGGGATGAGTCTAGTTCAGAGCCTGGAACTCCCAGATGACAGCATGAGAAGCGGTCTTTGTGTCAGGAGGCCAGCCTCCGAATGTGCTGTGGATAATTCCATTCCTTCTGGACCCTTTATTCCCAAGTACTAAATGAAATTTTCAGATTTTAGATCTGTCTAGACATATACAGTGCACGATAAAGTTGATAATACATTAATCATTTTTAACAACAGGTAATATGCATAATTTATGGTGTTACAGTGCTATCTTTTTTGATATTTATGATGGATAATGCTCAGTTTTTGCCCTCATATTACTGCTTTAAATTATACCACAAGAAAATTAATGAGAAAGTAGATTTATGGGTTTCATTTGTTTGTCAATTCGGAAATTAATTGGGTGTTAATTTTAGCCGTCCCTCATCAGACCAGGTCTTTAGTATGTGTGCATTACTTTGCATTCATTGAAGCCTACCTCCCATTTACAGTGGGTCACTAGCTTTGCATACATTAAAATAGCCCTCAGGCACATTCTCTTGATTACTTTTTGAACTGCCATGCATTAGAAAATTTACGCCTTTCTGTTATAATTATGAAAATTCAGTATAGGAAGATGTGCTTGCATAGCAGCGAGTACACATTCTTACTCTGTTGTGTAAGATCCTATACCAAGCTCAGTACATTTTTGTTTTAATCCTGGAATATAGAATTCTTGTCCATCTTTATTGGAAGGTTTTCAACCTTTGAAATTTCATGGATCCATTTTAATTCAATGAATTCTTCCTTTAGCTTAGGAAATATCAAAGGATTTCCTCCCCCCCACACTCTCTCTCTTTCTTTGTTTCCTCTTTTCACACTTCCAGTGTGTGCTTGCTCTTCTTCTACCTCAGTGTTGGGTAATACACTATAGCAAGAAACCACTATTCAGAGACATGACTCAGCATCACCTTTTTAGGAGGGTGGAACCTCATAGCATTTCTCACCAGCTCTATTGATTCTCAAAGATCGGTTGTAATCCTTTTTTTTTAATCAAATCCCTTCTTTTCCTCCTCCTGCAAAACTCAGCAGCCAATAGTATCGTATATGCAACAGTGAATGACCCTCCAAAGGGCTAGATTTATCCAAAACATCCCCAAATGTAATCAAACCCCTGGGATATGGAAATTGAAACTTTATCATACGATTTCTAGCATTTCTTGGCTCGAGTTGAGGCAGAAATACTACTAAATCAATTTTTGGCAATATTTAGATGATTTTTCCAGGTCCACCTGAAACTAGCAAGTGCAAGGTTGTCAGTTTTCTTTATTTTTAATGACAAGGCCCTTTTGAGCCTCGTGAAGGTTTCAGTTACTCTCTGGCTTGCTTAATTTCTGCTGAAGGTTTGGGTTGGTTCTTATTTTGCTGCACCAGTTTTCCCATCTTTAATCTCTATTTCGAATGCCACCTTTCAAAAAAAATGCAATGCAGGCTGGCTGCTAAAGGCTTTAAAAACACAGCAGGTAGCCATCAAGAATAACGTACACTTATGTTTTTGAAAACTGAACAGCAGTCTGGGTAGTTTGATGATGATTTGCTTTGGTTAAGTCATACAGTGTATTGGGACAGCACTCTCCGTCAGTTTTCTTAATCACAAAGGCATTCCTAAAGGCAGTCACTGGCCTGGTGTTCAATATTTTGGACTCTTCTCTCCAGCAGAATTTCAGATGGCCAGCAGCCATCAAGCAGCCTGTTCAGAAGCTGTTTGTTCCATACTTAATTAGTAACGGGGTCTATTTTAGTGAATGAACAGCTGCATGTCTGCAGTGCCTCCACCACCAGATCAAACACTTACTCTTCACAGGATTCTCTATCTCCACAAGTGAATCCATATTCTTTTACTCAACTGATGGGTGGCAGGATGATGTATTGCTTCCCTGCCACTAGCCAGCTTAGAGATCTAGGGACAGCTAGGGTGACCAGATGTCCCGATTTTATAGGGACAGTCCTGTTTTTTGGGTCTTTCTTTTATAGGCTCCTATTACCTCGCACCCCCCTCTCCCGATTTTTCACATTTGCTGTCTGGTCACCCTAGGGACAGCTCATCAGCTGTTGGAAATTCTATGATCATTTAAATTTGCTAGGGATCCACACCCTGATTTAGAAATATGTTCATAGAGAAGTGGATGGATTTAGGAGACTAGTGATGGGAATGGAAGTCTTTCACCTCCAGCTCACTAGTTCCCATCCATCCCCGGGGGTTCAGTGGTTCTCAAAAATTACCATCCGATATCTTATAGATGGCACACTAGGAAATGCGTTTCTCAATTTTAGGGGTGGTTTCTAAACAAGGCAGGCATGTGACACAACGTGTGGAGGCTTGTTCTGCCGCTGCCCTGCTTTTTTGTACCTTGATTTCTCCATCTAGTGCTGTTCATGTAGAACTTATCTTGAGCATTTATCTTTTCAAGGGGCAAACCCGCCCCATGCTGTTCCGTGTGTCTGCTTTTTCATGTATGGTTTCAAAATATTTATCCTTTTCCAGAGTGGTTCAGGAGAGGCTTCCAAAAGAGTTTGGAGCTTTATTTCTCTTCTTAAAATTGCAAAGCAAATGTATTCCTTGCTGGCAACGAAGGGTTAAAACTCGTTGGATTTTAATGGCCGTCTGGTTGGATCGCATGCCTGCTGGT
The DNA here is from genome assembly GCF_020497125.1 of Mauremys mutica. Taxonomy (NCBI): domain Eukaryota; kingdom Metazoa; phylum Chordata; order Testudines; family Geoemydidae; genus Mauremys; species Mauremys mutica. The sequence goes on along the minus strand of NC_059078.1, from coordinate 9,934,799 downwards.
GTTTGAGAATTTGGGAGTAGACCCTGCCATTTAATCACTTACCGAAAACTGATTTTGCCATTAACTGTTGTCTCCACAGAAGTAGAAATATATTTTATAAATCTGTGTTTAGTTTAATTTACACATCCTTTCATGACTGGGCCAAGTTCTTTAAGGGCATTTATTCTGCTTCATATAAATAATTGATCAGCCAAGTTAATTTACTTCTGCCTGACTTGGTCAACCTTAATTAACTGCCCTGAAATAAAGACTGAACTTTTTGTTAGCTTAAAATCTTTACAAGTGTGAAAAAGACAGGCTTTATGATAAAATTTGGTGCATTGATGCTGTTGCCGGGGAGGGAAATGTTGAATGTTGTATATTTGCACTGCTGCAGTAGTTATATATTTGTTAAAACTTCCAAATAACACTAACCAAAATAAAATCATGAGTTTTGTGTAAAGCTCTTACATGCATAGGTTGGGTTCAGTATACATGGCCTAGACTGATGCTGGAAGCATTCAGAGGGAGAATTTCAGAGGCACAATGGGCAGCTAGGCACCCAAGGCCAGATTTTTTGATGGTGTTTAAGCACCGGAATTTTCAAACGCTCCGCTCTGAAATATTGTGCAAAATTAAAAGAAAAAAATGGAATAAATAAAACCTGTGAGCGGACAGCCTATCCTCTGCTATAAAAGCATGTTCTCTGTTCCAGCATTACTTTGCTTTGTACTTTCGTGAGACTTCTAGCTACACAATTAAATGTATTCACTTACAAAATAGTATTTTGCATACCATGCAACTTTATGCACAGAACTGTGTTTAATTTATCCTTGTGCATAGAAATGATCGAAATCGCTTGTCTTCATAAAGCATCGCTCTCCTTCTATCGTTGGATTAATTAGGGTTGTATTTAGAAGAAAGTTTGCTTTTTGTGATACTGGGCATAAAGGAGCAACAGCTCATCTCCCACACGGTAGAATCCTAATTCATGCTTCAAACCTTGCTTGGGCTCCTTCCTTCCTTCCAATGTGACTGATAGGCTTTGGGAGCAAACAGCATTCTCAATAGCCTGGAACAAGAAGGCGTGCTTCTTCCATGCCCATCTTTAAAAGATTGTCTCACCCACCCTCGGGGAACATCAGGCTGACTTATTTGGGCATTCTCAAAAAGACCAAAAATATCCACTGTGTGGGAGGGGCTCAAATAGGCTGCGCTCCCTGCTGTGACCCCTAATGATTGCAGTGTATTGTGATTATTTATCTCAAGTCACATGCAGACTGTAGCTAAGGAGCAAAGTGGTTTATCTTCTCTGCCCCTATACACATCTTATCTGGAGGAGGAGTTTTGGCAATGTCTGTTTGTTTTTTGTACTGTTGTCCAGCCAGGGTTATATTTAGAGTTGGTAGACAGAAGTGAGCAATTTTTAAAAATAATTTGCACAGAGGTTGTAACAATTTTCATTTTTTTTTCATTTGTTACAAGGTCATTTTTTAAAGAGTTCTGAGTCTGTAGAATTATGTTTTCTGTTAAATTTGTAAGGCCCAAACTAGTCCAGTCATTGTCTTTTTTCCTTTGTTGAGGATCCTTATCCACAATGGCTTCTGCTAATTCTCTCCTGACCCTAGGAGGTAGGCATAGAATCGTAGGATGTCAGGGGTTGGAAGGGACCTCAGGAGGTCATCTAGTCCTCAAAGCAGGACCAATCCCCAGACAGATTTTTGCCCCAGATGCCAATGCTCAAACCACGGAGTTATCCCTCCCCGTAGCCAGAACTCATGCATGCTGCTGTATTTTGAAAAGTAAAATAAGAGCACAAACATTTGCAATGAAAAAAGTTCACAGAAAACTCAATAGTCTTCTTTTTGGGGGAAAACAAATTCATTGAGAAAAATTGCAACATTTTCAACATTTCTTTTTGTTCCGGAAGGATTTCGTAACCTGAGATGCAATAAATAATTTTGTGATTAATTTGCTTATGAATTATTTCCTGAGACCTAGTGATGTTTTGTGCACATTGGGGAGTTGTGATTGTGCATTTATGGATCTGCTCCTCAGTGATGCCAGTCTTCTCAAGGCTTTTGGTACCTTTGGGCAGTGCTTTCTTCTAACATACCGTATGTTTTGACATCACAAGTGTTCTTAATAGTTTCCCCATGTATCTGCTCCAAGATGACTTGTTCGTTCTCTATCCGAAGAGCTTGGGAACATGATGTCTTTTCTTTACTGTTCAGGTACAATTTCTTTTTTTTACTTTTGTTTCAACTGGTGCGATATCAGCTGGAGGCACATACTGTCAGTTCTTCAGTGCTGTCAGAAACGAACACCTTTCTTAGGATGCTTACAGCTTTTTCAGGCTGCCATAAAAACTTCATAGCAATTGACACCTGTGTCCTAGGCCAAGGGACTGTGTGTTTCAAAGGGATGAGTTTAAGCAGCTAATCAAATGATAACTCTTCATATTTGACCAGATCATCAGGTGATGTAAATTGAAATAAGGCTTCCTTTATTCCAGTTGAGAATCTGGCCCTAAGTATGGATGGAGAGAGAAAGGTTAAGGGTTTTTAGGTTATTCCCCTCTGGCTGAAGATGTGCCTTTTTTACTGTGGTGTGTAGGAATTGAGTAATATTCCTTTAAATATATTGTGAGCCCACTGATGTCATCTGTGTTTCAGAAGCCTCCAGAATCCTGCTAGAGCTGCAAGGGATATATCTATATCTATCTATCTATAGATATAGATAGGGGTGTATATATATATATAGAGAGAGAGAGAGGGCAAAGGTTGGACACATTATATATGTTTAGCAAAAACGGCTATTACCATGCCTGTGTGGTTCCTTCATGTAGCGTGTGTAAAGAGCAAAAGACAACATGTATTCTACATCAGAACTGGATCAATATTAAGAACAAAATGCATTGTCTAGTTACATACAGAAAGGTTTTTGTTAATTTAGATTTGTGAAGTTTTACAAGAGAACTGACAGAAACAGTATAATGAACCTCGTATTCCTTTTGTCTCTTTGCATGATTCAAAGATCCCACAGAGTGAATTGAAACAAGTTTCCATAGACCAGATGAAATTTATTTAAATGTAAGCAGAACATTTGAATCTGTTCTACCACCTTCCATAAATGTGAAAGAGGTGCATAGCATGTATGGTGAATAGACCCTTAGTGACTGGAGTGGGGTCTTTCTTATGTTTGGTTTCCCCAGCCTTGATTGTGAATCAGAAACTAATGCTAATGTTGTAGCATGCATATGGCAAAGCCCTTATTAGTCACTTGCTTCCCAGATAGGACGTCTTGATTATTAGCTTTATGGATCATCATTATGAATATCCAAATTTACCAAATTAGTGAGTGGCATATGTTTGTTTGACTGGAGTGTAGCGCACCCCCGCAGAGCTAAACAATAACCGTAGTTGCATGCTACATGTCACTTAATGCTTGACAGTTGGGCTACTCTTGAAATGTTAGTGAAAGGGGCTGCTTGCTCTGAGCAGTTAACCCAAGGGAGTTGGCACTGGAAGGAAAGAACCTTTCAGTCTCCAACAAATATTGTACAGTAGGTGTCTCAGGGCTCAAAATTATGCCTGTACCGATTTTCTGGGGAACGTATTTTTCCCTAGTACTTTTCCATTAGAAATGCATTGCTTTCTCTCTCCTCCTTTGATTGATGTTTTCCCACATGTGCTGGGAGGGGGAATTTTTCTTCCTGTTTCTGAACTGGTTAAGAGTTATTGAATTTAAACAGGTTCCTCCTTAAATATGGGCCTTTTATTGCCAGTGGAAAGCAGTTAAAAACAAAAGATCTGCTTTTCTGGACTGCTTATTGAAATTCAGATGAAGACGGGCAAGCTTTCTGATGCCTTTGGGGAAAGTCTCTCAGTTGGGAAAGGAGTTCTGTTAGGAAAGCATCCTGTTTTCCTAATTCTGTTGCATATATGACCAAGAACATATTACCTCTAGCTACTAATGGTCCGCACTGCTGAGCACTGCTGTGAAACATTTACTGTGTGTCCATATTTCCTGGCGAGTAGTTTGTGTCACCATGGGCAAGTGGTTCTGGGCAATAAAAAGAGGAATGAGGAGCCAGAAGGGAGGGAGGAAGGAAGGATGAGTCAATGGAAACAGACAAAACTAATGGTATTTTAATCCTTTAGCATTAGGGTAGCAGGTTGAAATACCTATAATAGAGCCAGTCAAATTGCACAAAAAGAGAATTAAGAATAGTTTTACAAATAAATATGGCAACTTCACTTCAGTATTATTGTTGGAGTCACATTGTTCCCAAGCATTCTCACCACAGCCACTTTATTCATGGAAACTTTCAAGAATCCCAGAACTTTCAAGAATTTTAGCATAAACAATCAGTTGTCCAGTAATTCATCATTGAAGAGCGTTATTTGCTATTCATTAGTCTCCAGATTTAAAAAAACAAAAAGTTTGTCATCCATTTAAAGAGGAGAACCTGTATCTTTAACTTAAATAATCGGTCAGACACCATGATAATGTATTGCAAATGATCAAAGTCAGTGAATGGTTTGTGAACAGCCTGTGGACTGAAATTTGTGTTCATGTAAGCTACTTGACAAATATCTACAAATAGTTAATGTGTTCACAAAGAGTCATGATTTCTATGAATGTTTCACAAGTAAAGGCCAATATTGTTCAGATACATTGTTGCAAATACACCTCTACCCCAATATAATGCTGTCCTCGGGAGCCAAAAAATCTTACCGCGTTATAGGTGAAACCGCGTTATATTGAGCTTGCTTTGATCCGCTGGAGTGCACAGCCCCTCCCCCCCCCGAGCGCTGCTTTACCATGTTATATCCGAATTCATGTTATATCAGGCCGTGTTATTTTGGGGTAGAGGTGTACTTCAGCTAACTCTAGTTGTGAAGAAGTATCACTAAGGTGTATACTAAGTCAGATGGATAACACTAACTAGGAGATTTACTCAAAGGGAGCGGAATCCTATGAGTGGCTGAACGAATCCTGGAAGAAGAGAATTTGCTTCTGCCAAAATCGATGATGCTCAGCACATTTCAGTCATTGCTCAGCACCTTGGAGATACCTGAAATATCTCCATCTACTTCATAGTAATAGAAGTTGCTAATTTGACAGAATCATGGTGTGATTGGAAATCTGAATACTCAGCACTCCGCTTCAGCTTTCTGCTCCTGTCCACTATGTATCAAGGTTTTGATGTTGTCCATAACATGTTACATAGAATGACTTGTCAGTTTTGAAGTAAAACATCCAGATGTAATTAGAAAATTGTAATTACTGATTTTATGTGTTCGTTTGAAAAATATTTTTTTTCTATAAGGATAAATATTGAGCAAATAATGCTATATTTAGAAATAAACTGGTAACATGAACCATTCATGAAAGCTAAATTGTATGAAGGGAAATGACACATGTTTATAGTTTTGGCAGGATTTAAATCAGGGCATGTCTCCTTATATACAGCAACTGTTTTAACAGCTGCTTTTTTTTTTTTCTCCTCCCCTAAATTATTTCAGGTTTTTGAGTCATGATGCAAGAATCTGGGATTGAGACAAAAAGTAACGGTTCAGCTATTCAGAATGGAGCAAGCAGTGGCAACCATTTACTAGAGTGCAGTCTACGGGAAGTGAGATCCAACGGTGAGACACCTTCAGTTGAAATTGGGGCTGCAGATTTAGCACATCTTCAGCAACAGCAGGTACTGTACGATATATTTACAACTTCACTTCCTAAAGAAAAGAAAAAGTATTTAGCTCTTAAAACCCTTGATATTTGCCAGTCAAATAAATGCTTAGGAGGGCCTCCATACATGTGTATGAGATATACCCTGTGATATTTAGATAAAAACAATCATAATTTAACGGGAAATTTATACTTCTCTTCTCTTTCCAATGAGTGCCCTTTCTCATGCACTCGTTGGAAAGATCCAAAGATCACAGTCTGTTTCTAAATGTGTAGACCCGGTGGCTGTGCCTGGGTGAACCGCTATATACTAGTTTCCAAAATATGTCACTGGTTGGAAGAATCACTAATTCTGAGTTTTGTTTTTGCAACAGATTTTAATATAACCTAGCATCCTCTATCAACAGTCTTTTCTGTTAGCTAAATGGTCTGTCAAGGTACCTACTGCAATGAAATTAAAAAATTAAATAAAATGAAATCATCACGTCGGTCCTGTTTTTAACTACAGAATCATCAGGAGCAAAATGATGTATGAGTGTGTCCCCTATGTACTTTAATTATTACATTTTAGACAGAAGTGATTGAGTTCATCAGTGTTATTGTTAGTAGATTAGCCATATAACATGTCTTTTTTTGTTTTTGTTTTTTTTGTGTGCTCCTTTTATAAAATTTTGAAACCCCGGTTAGAGCAGAACTTATAACAAACTGCTTAGCATGTATCATTAACCCATTTTTGAAACAAAGGTTGTGCTACAGCAGTTGTGTGAATGTGTTTCTGCCTAAACTGTACTAGCTGTAATGCAGTAAACATTAAGACCTTTTAAATAAGCTTTTGGCGGCTGTGCAAGTGTCTCTTAAGTGCACAGTGATCTTTTCAGCAGGTTGTTGTGGTGAAGAAAAGCCTGCAGTTGAAAACAAGGCAAAATGAAAGGCGTAACAAGTAGCCAGGTTTGCCAGTGTAAGACAGAAAGCCACCACAATTAAGCAGCTCGGAGAAATGTATGATACTAAATGCAGTAGATTTTGGTTGTTTCAATCATTTTCATTCTACAGGTTTTTACTTGAAGTGAGAATACCATCAGTGAGAAAGTCACAGCCATGCTGAATTCATTACTGCAGTAGTCACACAAAACCACGGATAAAATTTCAATAACTGCAGGCCATAGTTGAGTAAACAGTTGCACTGAAACTTAATTCCTGTTGACTTTTCCCTCATTCTTCGCCAGGGGCACATTCTGATTCGTAGTGCAAAGACAACAGGGGTTACAGCTTTGATTAATGTAGGACAGTAGAAGAGAATTAGAACCGTAAAATACGTTAGAAGTACATTCAACACCAAGGTCTGCTCTTAAAAAGGCTTCATATCCAAATGAATTAATTACACTGCTTTGATTTGAACACTATGGAATTTTCCAGTCCCGTTTTCACCCCCACCCCCTTTGGGTGATTTATTTTTTCATGTGTCACTAAACAAATATAGCATTTGGTAGATCAAAAATACAGAACTGGGATGTTTCCCCCTTATCACCAAATATTAATCTGCATTGAAGCTGTCACCCCTTCGCATTTGTCAGCGCCTGTCCGTAATCAACCAGAAGGATCGCTGTTGAGTGAGGTAACATCTTAATCTTGTATGTAATGTTCTGTATCTTTCAACAGCCACCCATTTGGTCAATTAAGGAGAGAGACTGATGCATTCCAAAAAGAATTCTGTGGGGTCCTCCAACCCACCCCCAAATGATGCCCAGAACAGCTGGATGTGCTTCCTCCATCATGCTCCCAGGGTCTATGAGACGGGGAGTTAAAGATAGAAATTGATTGGGGGAGAATTTCTTTATGCTGCGGTTTTGTAGGATTCTCATTTGTACTTAGTTTTTACCCTTTGCTTGTATCTCATTTGCCAGTACTATAATAGCTTTTGATTAACATGCTCTCCTCTAGGTTTGCAAAGGCCTTCCTGTTCTGTGTGTTAATTCTACTGTTAATTTGTTTTGATCAGTCTCTTTTCTATTGAGTTTTCTTTTTAAAAAGTGAGCCGTTTGCTTCGTTTATAACACCTCTTTAAAAAAGAGTGCAATATCTAAAGGACTGTCAAAACTAGTGTAATAATGTATCAATCATTGTGTTTTGAAAATAGTTTTAAATGCCGGAAAGAAAAATGTTTTCAGACTGCTAATGCAAGCATTTACAGATACACATACAACACAGAGCATAATGTTTAGATGTTTCTCCATATACAACATATGCTCTCAGGTCACTTGACAGAATGCGTGCTAGATAACGCTGCTTCAATACAAATGAATGGTTATTTAAATAAAACAGCTATTTCTTAAGAGCATTTCAGTCTAAATGTTTCTTTATGCCACCTGGCATTTGTGTTTTCTGAAAAATAAGCAGAGTAGATTGAGCTTGGCTCCTCTTTGGTTAGCTGGTTAACTGTGCATTCCCATGATGAGCAAGCGAGAGATGCTGCCACGCAGTGCTTTTGGATAAAGCACTTACCTGGATTTTAGAAATTGAACTCTTTTATTAAGTTTTTGACTTTCAAGGACCAACAACATGTGTGTTTTTGAATTATGGAAACAAACCTTTCTTTTAAAAATAATCGTTGATTCAGGAAGTTTGAACAAATTTACAAATCCATTCGCTTTTGTAAATCTTTTAGCATAGAAAAACATAAGGTAATGCTGGTACTCATCACTTTGGAGGAATAAAGTGGATTGTGGGTACTCTTGCAATCAGGACAGGGATGAGTCTAGTACAAGTACTATACTGTCTTTGTCATTAGTTTGATTCCACTGCAGGAGAGAGCGTAGAGGGAAACTAAATAGGTCTTTGAGCTAATATTTCTTGTAGCATGTTAGATCATCCTTTGAGTAGCAAATTTGGGGCCTAGTTCTGTAACACTTACTCAAGATGAGTAGTCCCGATTAACATCAATGGCAATACTTGTGGAGTAAAATACTATCCAAAGAGCAAAGGTGGCAGAATAAGGTCCTTTGTGGAGAGGGCAGCTGGGGAGATATGAAGAGAGATAAAATTAGAGAGCTGTATGGTAGAGCAGGGGTCCCCAACCCCCGGTCCGCGGCCCGGTACCGGTCCGCGGCCTCTTAGAAACTGGGCCGCGAACCGACCCAGTGGACCTCCCGCAGGCGTGCCTGCGGGAGGTCTACCCGAGCCGCGGGACGAGCGCTCCCTCCGCAGTCATGCCTGCGGGAGGTCCGCTGCTCCCGGGGCTCCGGTAGACCGCCTGCTGGCATGACTGCGGACGGTTCGTTGGTCGCGCGGCTCAGCTGGACCGCCCGCCGCCCCGCCTGCGGGCGGTCCACCGGCTCCGGTTGAGCTGCCGCAGCCGTGCCTGCGGGCGGTCCAGCTGAGCCGCGCGACCAGCGAACCGTCCGCAGTCATACCTGCGGCAGCTCAACCGGAGCCGGTGGACCTCCCGCAGGCATGCCTGCGGGCGGTCCGGCTGAGCCGCGGGACGAGCGCTCCCGACCGGTCCCTGGTCCTCAAAAGGTTGGGGACCCCTGTGGTAGAGGATGAGAAGAATCAGCACCAGGAATGGACAGAAGGGGTAGTAAGAACACATTCTCACAAGGTATTAGCGCCTCCTGAGAGAGGCAGTGATCCTCCTCAGCTTCTCCTGTGTTCAGTGCGAGTTGAAGATGTTCAGCATCTTTCAGAACTGGCTCTTTTCTCAAACCCTGGTTTTGTTGACTGTTTTCTGCCTGTGAGACGTCAAGTAGACGTCAAGGTAACTCGGAGCATCAGACTCCTCAAGGAGAGCTGAAATAGGCAACTCAAGCAGAGCATTGGAGCAGCCCAGAGGAACTCCCAGTTGTCTAAACAGACAACAGAGGTGAGACAGAACATTGTAATAGGTCAGAGAGGTTTAGACAGAGCAACTGAGAACTGTGACAATATCACATTGCTCACACAAATCACAACCTGAAGAGTTCAACAAGAACATCTAATGACCGAGGGACCTTTGAGAGTTACGCTGCCTCAAGGGAGCTGTAATAGAACAGCTCTTGCCTACCAAAAGTAATGAATAAAGACTTGTAACTGCAGATTTTGTTTTAGTGTGAATGGGTGCAGCTCCGGTTACTTCAATGGAGTTTCTCAGATCTACCCCAATAGGGAATATGACCCATTGATTCTGAAGAACCATATAACATTCAGTGTAATTTGTTGTGACTTGTTATTGTACATTAAAGTGTTATTCATTTATTAATGGAAAGATAAACAATATGAATGGAGTGAAAAGGACAGGACATAAAAGTGAATTCCAGCATATTACAGCAAGACCTGAAGTGCTCTGTTGCATGTGGCAGAAGCAAACTTCTCTACATCCATAGAAGGTTCCAGTTTGATACCATATTTCAAGTACTGCCCAAGAGTCTAAAGCGCCATATCTTTTGTCTAATCCAAAATCCTTTTGAACTTTTAGGAGGTATGATTTTAATAGTAATTTGTTGACAGATTAGCTGCAGAGATTGCGAAGAGTTTATTTTGCAAAACTGGCAGACTCATATCAGTGTTCTCTTAAGGAAAAAAAACACACATTGCTGTTTTGCAATTGCTTGCATTTATTGACAACCAGCGCTGAGCAGGCAGAATTGGAATGTTTGTATAATGTAAACCTGTAGCTTGCCTGATGCAGTGTAGTGTACTTTTAGGTAGTGCATAGATTACTTGATAAAAAGGGTTACAAGGTGACTGCTTTTATGTCAAAGTAGAATAGCAATATAAATGCAAGTGGTACATAGAGAAACAAGAAGGAAGTTTATATAGAGAATTGCACTTTATGTAAGAAAGTTTCTTTTCATCACTTTGTCTTTGAACTGGACTGGACTGTAATTCTCAAGTGTCACTTAACTTTCTGAAGAGTTTTTAGCTAAACAGTATGTTTAACCTGTGTCTACAAAAATAAGGTAAGCAGTTTTTTATTGAGCAGAATTTGATAAAATGTTGTTTAATTTTCCATTCATATTTCCTACTTTTACACCTTTACTTACCTTTGAACACATGCATCTGATAAATTGGCAGACAAATAGAACCCTGTTCATATACAAAACATTCACATAAGATGTTTTGGGCCAAATACTGATACCTTACACACAATGAGTAGCTCTCTACTCCATAAGTAGTCTAAGTGACTTCAATGGGACTGTTCATGTAGCCAGGTGCTGCAATGGGAGGGTATCGCAATTTGGCCTTTGGCAGTATTGAGATTTAAGTTTCACACTGAGGAAAACAAGTGTCATAAGGGATGTCTGGTTTCACCAAACTCTTCCATATCAAAAGAAAGAGGAAAATGTGTGGTAAAGTGGTGGTTATGTATATTATTCAGAGACTGCTTTAATTTGGTAAATTAGGAATTTCAAGAGATTATTGTATTCAGTAGACTTTAAGGTCAGAAGAGACCATCATGATCATCTAGGCTGACCTCCTGCACTGTAGCCCACAGAACCTCACCCTCCCACTACTGTAATAGACCCCTAACCTCTGGCTGAGTTACTGAAATCCTCAAATCATGGTTTAAAGACTTCAAGTGACAGAGAATTCACCATTTACACTAGTTTAAACCTGAAAGTGACCCATGCCCCATGCTGCAGTGGAAGGCAAAAAAACCCCAGAGTCTCTGCCAATCTAACCTGGGGGGAAATTCCTTCCTGACCCCCCAGTATGGCGATTGGTTAGACCTGAGCATGTTGGCAGAGTAGAAGTCACTCAGTATATATCAGAGTACAAATGAATTGAATGCTGTCACATTTTTTAACAACAAATTTACTAACAGTTTCATCTTTTAAAAAACATGAAAGGAGGTTATACATTGCATCAGAAATTTTATGGTCCCACTGATCATGAAGTGGACTTATCTCTTTAGAACAAAACTACTAAAGTAGATCTTTGATAAAAGTCTTTGTTCCATATTGACACAACTGGGTTAGACTAAACTTGTTTGTTAGGCTGTAAGGTAAAACACGTTTTGAGTCACTTTTGTTGGGAAGATATGGGGTGTAATTATTAAACTGCTGTTGTCATTGAAAGAGCCATTTAAGAGTATAGATTAAACTACTTACAAGGCATTAGGATTGTGTCTGGTTTGGATTTTATTACACTGGTAATTCACGATTACAATAACCTCATGCAAGATCAATCTCATTGTAGAGTCTTTTTCAGCAGGGGGAATAAAAGACAGACTTTCCATACATTGTAACTTAGTGTTTTTATCACTCAGGCCTTTTCCCCCAAGTTCTCCGATCTCCCAGCGTTGACTGGAAGGTGACACGATGTCTTTTTAGTCATTCAAATCTAATAACTTTTAATCTGAAGGTTAAGTAGTGAGATATAAACTAAGAGATGATAATATCAATTTTATGTTCACTGAAGGGCACAATATACCGCTTTCTAGTAGAGGGAAAATTGTGCGTAAAATGTCTTTTGCTTTTTAACAGAAAAGCTCTGGATCCGCGAGCTCAGAGATGAAGCAGTGCCGGCAAAATTAAACAAGTTTTAACCTAGAATGGCTGCCTTGCCAGGATTTTTGAACCAATGATTTTTTTTTAATAATACAATTTGTAGCTCTCTTGTCAATGAACCATGCTGAGAACGTTCGTGCAACATTCTTTATCATCTCTGCTACTAATGTCTTTTGTTATAACCACTTATTGACATCAACAAGACTTAAATTATCTCTTACTGCTGAAGAAGGGTGCGGGGAAACTGCTGCTTGGTTCCACTTGCTGAGCTGTTTTTAGTTTAATTTTTGGTTTGTTTCTAAAATCATTGATAAATAACCACATGAGGCTATGGGGCCTCCATATTTGCGTACTCTGTGTGTGTGTGTGTGTGTGTGTGTGTGTGTGAGACAGAGAGAGAGTGTGAGTGAACTGGGTCATTGGGCATCTAACTATCTGAATTATGTGCACATCTAAATTTAGAAGCACTCCTTGGAAGTCTGCTCCTATAAGGTTTTATGGTATAACTTTTTACTTTTAAATTAAAATGAAACAACCTGGTAGCAAGTTAGGTTTACATTGACTCTTCAAGGAAATATGATTTTTGAAATATGTGTTGTTTTTGGTTTTTAACCTAGTACATTGGTATGAAAAGTCCCCAGTGAAATGATAGGACCATGCTGTTTTTATAGACTCACACTCTGCTCTTGTAAAATTTACATGCCTCTATTTGCTCATTCTTACTCATCAAAGCAAAAAAAGTTATATATTCACCAGTTAACCATGTTAGGGGAAAATAAACAAAGGGACATTTTAAAGCTACTATCTACAGCTAGTATTTATCTGCACTGATAGAGAAATTCAGTGGATATAGGATATAAATTTGAAAGTCTGTTTCAAATGATTGATGTTATTAAAACCATTGTAGAGAGGTTCTGTGTACTTATGGATTGTATAATAAGTGATGCCACCAAACTTTTGGTCAGTCATGGGGCAAATATAAAAAGGCATTATTCCTGATAAGATATAATGGGATCTTGAACTCACATAGAACTTTTCTTCATTATGGCCTAGGTACAGCAAGGCTCTTAAGCATGTGCCTAACTTAAAGTGCATGAATAGTCATGTTAAGATCAATGGGACTGCTCATGCTTTTAAAGTTAGGGATGCGCTTAAGGACCAACAAGAATATGCGTGGAGTGTTGAATACTTTAGAATAAATTTCACTGCTTGGAAATAGAATATATTTTAAAATATATTGTTAAGGTGAAAGAGCAGGCTGCATTTGGGACTCCATTATCACTTTTGGAGGTAGGATAATGTTGCGTTGGTTTTACAGATTTCATCCTACCAATCAGCCTTTGCTTCACAGAGGTCATGTCTTACAAACATGATTTTGGTCCCACTTAACTACCTTTATACCAGTGTAACTCTATGGACTTCAACAGAGTTAGAGCTGATTTACACCTATGTAAATGAGACCAGAATGAAGTTCTGTGATTTTCTCTTTTTGTGGGCCTGTATTGTGTTCTTTCTCTTCTGGAGCTCCAGCAAGTGAAAAGGAACTCAGCACTAGTTGAACGGAATGTTTGCACAACGACAAGTTACACTGTAAATAGTGAAGCTCTCACATATGGTATGTTTCATGGTTTTTTTAATTTAAATTTGATTCACAGTTTCTAACTTACATGCAGAGCATCTCAGGTAAATAGAATTATTATTCTAAGTTAAATGTTGTGTCTGTTTTTTAAAAATCAGTTAAAATAGTGCAATAAAATAAAGTTTTACAGTATCGCAAATGTAATATGAGTATTGTCAGCTGTGTCGCTATTTTGTGAGTTTTGTTAGCCACCATGACTATGTTTTAAAACAAAATTCATTTGGAACTTATTTTAAATTGAACAAGTATTTTATTTTTTCCGTATTAAACCTATATATCTCTAAAGTAAGTGTAAAATCACAGACGTTTCTGAAGCCGAGGGTAAGTGTCAGCTTTATTTCAGGTTCAGCTTTTCAATTTATTCTTAATCATATTTCTTGTTTTTCTCTTCAAGGGTTATTTGGTAGTAAAAATAATGCTTTGTAAATACAGGGCTAGTAGTGCTAGATAAAGTGTAGGCCATTTAGATGTGGCTAGGAACTGCACAAATTTAGCACAGTAGCTCTGCCAAAACATTTCAGGTTAAAATTCTAAGGGCTTGTCTACCTGAACACTTAATTCATGGCAAGTTGGGGTGTTAGCATGCAGCAGTAGATTAAGTCTCTGTGCGGACCCTGCTGCCATGCACTAAAAATTCCCTAGCGCCGTTTAATTTACTCCCATTTCAGAGCACCCTGTTGAACGTAGAGTGCTCAGCAGCAGAGTTCCCACAGGCACTGAGCATGAGACAGGGAAATGCAAGGCACCAGCTTGCCACAAACTAAGGCTCCGTCTATACATGGAGCTAGGGGTGTGTTTCCAGCTCAAGTAGATGTGCTTGTGCTAACTCTTGTCGAGCTAGCACGCTGAAAATAGAAGTGTGGCCGTGATAGCACTGACAGTGGCAAGCAGCAGCAAGAGCTAGCTTCCTCAAATCCAAACCTGGCCAGACCCTATGGGGACATATTTGGAGTGGCTAGCCCTCGCCACTTCATATGCTACACTGCTATTTTTAGCACACTAGCTGAATTAGAGTTAGTGCAAGTATGTCGACCTGAGCAGGGAATCACACCCCTGGCTCCAGCTGAAGGCACAGCTGAAGATCACGTCTACGCTACAAACTTTGGTCAATGTAAGTTACGTTGGCATAAAACTGCTGTAGTTAATATATTGCTTGTGTGCGTGCATACTTGGCACCTTCTGTTGACGGAGCGCCTACTCACTGGGAGTGCTTTTATCGGTGCACAGTGCAGTGCATCATGGATAGGTATCCCAGTGTGCAACCCACCATCATCTAGCACATTGTTTTTTGTGAAGTTTTGGCAATACATGGTGGGGCCAAAATGAGTTGCACAGGGGTAACCGAGAGCAAGGGTCCAACTTCCCACCATGCAACTGTCTCCATCCCATAGTGTTATCCATAGTCCATAATTTTTGCACCTGTTTTCAAACTCCCCAAAACCCATGTGCGCCCCCTCGCTGTCCGCTAACTGGCAGAAGCATGGAGCCTTCAAAGCTCTGCACTGCTGTCTTAAGCGTTGCAAGCACAGGGTGCACGAATGTGCAGAGCTGCAAGAAGAACCAACTCAATAGGGAACATGACAGTTTCTTGGAGTACAAATTGCTGTGGGACATAGTGAGAACCAATTCAGAGTTGTTGGTGGGGTTCACGGAGCAGCTACAGGTGGTGGAGTGCTGCTGCTGGGCCTGAGAAACGGGTACTGTTTCCTGTGAAGGAAAGGGGGAAAAGCTGCTGCCAGAGTGGAGTGGAGTGGCTGTCTGCTGAGTTTGAACAGCCAGATACGAGGGTTAGTAGGAGAGCTCAACACAGAGGTATGTGGCTCAGGGAAGGCTTTGAAGAACCAGTGAGCCACAGTAATGCTTTGTGGTGTACTGAGCTCTATTTGGCCCTGCTGTTTAGAGACATGTCGGGAATTGTGTTGTGCTTGTTGTACGTGTGTGACTATAACACTGTCAGTGCACCTATTTTTGCAGTGCTTGCTGTACATTTATGATTATTACACTGTGTTTGTTAGTGATCCTATGAGTTGTCACGCCATACAGTAACATGTATTTGGTTGCTTTCAGAGCTTCTAGGTAGTCTGCAGCATACATTGTGAACTAATGAGGAATTATGTTCCAAATAATAGAATTTTATTCTCTAACAAAATCAGGGAAAAGAAAAGTCTGTGCAATTTTAAAGCAAATATATGAAAAACTTAACAAAATAATACAACAGAATTTATGAAGGTGAAAGATCATTCGTGTCCATTTTAGTTACACATACAACAACTGTGGCTTTCAGAAGTCAGTGCATGTAAAGCTGTGGTTGTTTGTTTTTAATGTCCCCCAGGATGGAGTGGTAGGGGTAGGGGAGTGGCCTCTGATGCCACCTGGAATATTGAGGGGGGTTGTTCAGGGAGGTGCTGCAGTGGAGTTCTCCATGGACTGCAGAGGGAGGTGAGCCCAAGATTGTTGAACTTGTAGGCCCACAAGAGTGTGCAGCATCTGTGTTTGCTGCCAGAAAAGTCCCATTATGTTCTGGTGCATCCCCCTCTCCTTTTCCTGCTGGGACTCTCGGGCCTTCCTCCTCTCCACTCTTCCTTTCTTCAGGCTGTCTGCAATGTTCATCTTCCAGGCCCCGTGCTCACTGTCTGATGCAGCACTAGCTTGCAGGATCTCATTGAACACGTGATCCCAAGTTCTTGTCTTTCTCCTCCGTATCTGGCTCAGGTATTCCATGAGTGTGGAGGGGAACCCCTCAAGGCTTCAGTGGCAGCAGCTGCAGATAAAGCACATGGAAGTACCATTAATTGTCAGTATAGTCACAACAGAAAGCAAAAGTTAAGATTCAGAACTCCCTGCCCTGGCTCCCCTAAAATTTTAAACAAGACATGCTCATTGACACATCTGCTTGAGAGTGTTTGTGCTTGGCAAGCCCTGGTGAGCGGGACCCACCAGGGGGTGAGGGAAGCGAGGAGGGAGGAGTTGCTCAGTTGCGTGAAACTATGGGCATACTACTGGCAATGTTTTCCATGAGTGGTGGTGACTTTAGCTGATGTCTCACTCCTGAGGGTAACAAAGGCAGAGAGAGCACATCTGCTGCTGCTGTTCTGAAGCCGCCCGGGCCCCTATGTTGCTAGCCTGTATACTGCAGTGGTGTCTGCCACTGTTCTCTCTGACTGGTGTGGGAAATTATCCTACCGCAGAGGAAGAACTAAGGCTCCAATCCCTAGAAACCTTCCGGAGAAGATTGCTGAGTCCCTCTATGAAAGTTTCATTGAGATCTCTTGAGAGGATTCAAGGGACATTCCTGCGTACATAAACTGCTCCACATGGCTCCCCCTGGCCTAACTCCACAGTGCAGTGAAATGCAGGTAACAACTCTACTTCCGTTGCTGTACCACTCTCTCTTCTAGTACGAGTAAATTAATGAAAAGTCGATTGTTGTGTTCTGTTAGTTGCGGGTGCCCTCACTGTAATGTGAAATAAATTTACACACTTACCTGAGGATCCTTCCCCTACATCAGGCTCCTCTGTTCTTGGCCGCCAGGGCTGACTGACTGGACTGCAGTGGAGTCTCAAATAGGTCCTGGCTCACAGCATAGCTGGACCCCCCAGTTGCATGTCCCCCATCTCCTGCTCTTCCTCTTCCATTTCCTCCTCATCCTCACTGTTCATGCCAGGGGCCTGTGGCTCGGGCATTTTGGAGGAATTGACAGTGATCTGTGGGGTAATGATGGGGTCTTCGCCAAATATAGCTTGCAGTTCTTTGTAACAGCAGCACATCTGCAGCTTGGCACCAGATCGATTGTTGGCCTTCTGGTAGGCCTGCTGCAGTTCCTCTGCTTTCACATGGCACTGCTGGTGGTCCTTGTTGTACTCGTACTCCTGCATCGTCCGTGCAGTCTGCTCATAGATGTCCACATTCCTACGCCTGGTCTGTAGCTGTGCTTGCACAGCTTCTTCTCTCCACGGGCCCAGGAGATCCAGTATCTCCTGTCTGCTCCAAGCTGGAGTTTGTCTGGAACATGTAGCCAGCATGGTCAGCTGGGTAGTTGCACACAGCAATGGAGAGCTGCTAGGTGTGCTCTCCAAGCTGGGCAGTCAGAAAAAGGTATTTTAAAAATTCATGGGGCTCTAAAGGAAAAGAGACTCCTGGCAGCGGAGTTCACAAATGTGAAGAGAGCAGTCAATGTCAGGCATTGTTGGACAGCTGCTCGAGGACTGTTAGGCTCAACGTAGGTAATGCAGTGTCTACCCTTACACTGCATCAACCTCAGTACATTGACCATGGCTCAGTGCCGCTTGTTACTATGTTGGTGTCACAGGGTGCTTACATCAGTGGGTGACACATTTAAGAGTTAGACTCGTGCATAACTAGGTGGGTGCAAGGCGGCTTACCTTGACCTGACTTTGTAGTGTAAACCAGGCCTTCGTGTCCATGTAGACAAGCCCTAAGACAGACTTAGGAAAGCGATATAGGAAATGGTTATGATTTCAGGTGGCTTGGGATAATGTTTTGTTGGCATAATATGGATTATTATTTGAAAAACAGAGAGATTCAGGATGGCAATCTTTAAGTAAAGAAATGTCATTGGACCCACTTTTACACAGATGTCAGATGCAAAAGGCATGGAAGGGACGTTTTTGCCTTCTAATAGAGTATTGAAATAAGCACAAATGCCTCTAACTTTGAATAAACAGTTTAGCTCAAGCCTCTAAGTTTAACTGTGGGATTTACTAGGTCGACTTATCTTTTAAGAGAGAAAACTAACGCATTTTTGTGCTTTTATACCGACCAGCCTCATTTTTTGATGGGGACAACACAAATGGTTTAGATTTAGAGATGCAGAGTAAGGTCACATTTTGCCTCCAGAATCTGAAGTAATGAGGATTTTATTTCAGATAACATCTTTGGGGTTGATATTTAAAAAACGCAACTTTACTGGTGTTACGCCGATTTACCAGGGGTCATTTATAGAAGTGTTTGTGTGTGTGTGTGTGTTTGTGTGTCTCTATAGGTTAGGGTTTGGCGTGGTTTATAGGACTTGCCAGAGTTCAGTTGGGATTTTAGTCTACTAAATTGTACCTGGACGCTAAATGCAGGCAGCTGGGGAAAAATAACTGCATCTTTTTTGTGCCAAAATCAGGAGGACCACAAATTAAAGAAATGTAAAGGATAAAGTACCTACAGTAAATTTTCCCTACAAAAATTTTGTTTTTATTACATCACTGATACAGAAAAATCAAGGGCAACAAGGACTGCAACACTGTTAAAAGGTTTCAGTAGCAGCCGTGTTAGTCTGTATCCGCAAAAAGAACAGGAGTACTTGTGGCACCTTAAAGACTAACAAATTTATTTTAGCATGAGCTTTCGTGAGCTGCAGCTCACTTCTTCGGATGCATAGAATGGAACACACAGACAGACTACTAAAAGGGCAGCTCTTTAGCTGGGCTACTCGCTACCAGACAGCCAATGGGTTGGTTTGTTAAGACTGTGGATGTCATGCAATCCTCTCTACTCATGTCTGCTTTCTGGTGAGCTGAGTGCATTTCAAAATTCTTGTTGGCTGTTCACAAGAGTGGTGTAGACAGAAGAGCAACATTGGATCTGTGGTTATATCCTGCATCATCCTTCATCAGCAACAAACCCCGAGCTTTGGGTTTCTAATTGCTTGCTCACTCAAAGAAGGAAGTAGGGCATTTTTCTTAAACTAAGCATTTATTTCAGATTTTCAGTTCTACATAACACAGTAATTGAGTGGTGAAAACATGTCAAATTAGATCTAAAGTTAAAGTGGTTCATATTATGGGGCATTGGTACCCAACATTTTACACCGAAGACACAAAATAAAATTATAGATGTAAATTTTCCCATGTACCTAGGGCCAACATGAAACCCAGGCACCACTTAAACCCTAAAAATACAGCTTACGGGAGGCTTACATGGGATAGAAGTCTTTTGCTGGCATAGGGGTGAGTTTCACCCATAATGAAACCTAATCTAATGACCACCAGCCCATGGAAAATCTCAATCCCTGGAAGAATTGCTGTAGAATGTCTTCCACTTTACATTATACTGCATTATGTGCCCACTTGCCTAACATGTTAATGACTACCTGCCAACCCATCCTCCTGCATAAAACTCAGTGAAAGAAAAGTGGGAGGGAAGGGTGTTCTGGCTTTTCTTTTGGAAGCCTAGCTAGAAAAGAATGTTTAGGATGAAAGGGTGAACAATCTAGTTAAGGTGCTGGTCCTTCTGTGGCAGTTCATTAATAAGATTAGCACAGATTGGGCTGGTGGGTTTTCATGGATGCTGGAAGATAATGCAGTAGTTTCGGCTGATATCTTGCCTACCTTGGAGTGACAGAATATGGAGTAGATGCTGATGTAGTATGCATTAAACATATACATATGCAGTGTTGTTAAAGCCGTGTCAGTCCCAGGATATTAGAGACGGAAGGTGAGTTAGATATCTTTTATTGGACCAACTTCTGTCGATCTTATACAGAGCTTACATGGACCTGAAGAAGAGCTCTGGGGGAGCTCGAAAGCTTGTCTCTCTCACCAACAGAAGTTGGTCCAATAAAAGATATTATTTTCCCCACCTTGTCTCTCTATAAACATACAGAATTTTTATAAGGAAATTAAGTGTGCAAAATCAAGAACTCGGAAGTTAGAAAATGCGAGTAATAAGCCACTGAACACGGGGTCTTAGAATGGAAAGTGTTAGGTAACCTGAACGAGAGGCATTGCTACCCAGCTCTGCCTATAATCAGTTGTATAGGTATGTAGCCCAAAACTGATAGGTGGGTTAGTTTGTACATTGAGATCAGCCTCTGCACTTCTGTGCATCATTCAGGATCTAAGATTTTGATAGTGTTGCAGCTCTGGATTTGGGAGAGCTGATAGATATTTCAGCATTAGGAGACATTTTAAAAACATTTATAAAAGGCAAAAAGGAAGCGGGTTTATTTCCAAAATGTTTCTATAATGGAAAATATTTAGGTGGCACTTGGCTGTATAAATGTCTGTATGACTGTGGCCCATGCCTGGGGAGCCTTAAGTGACACAAAGAAAGTGCTGAATAGAGATTTTGTTTTTTATTGAGATTTGGCTTATGCCAGAATCCACAGTCCACTTCCCTGGGTGCAGAGGCTCACCAGGCAGTGGGACCCAGCATGGTTCTGTTGTGTGAGGGAACTGATTGGGGGAGTCAGCGTGATAGGTGTATGCTCCCCGTGCAGTGCTTAGCTATGTGGAGTCCCTCTTTACCCCTGAGCAGGCAGGGCAGAGCCAATGGGGCAGTTGTGTGGATCTTCCCATCCTCTCGGGAAATGGAGCGTGGTAAAGATTAATACAGCCTTCTCCAGCCAATAGTCTTCGGCATCAGTCCTGTACAGAAAACCGCCTGGGGAAATCCCACCGTCTGCCCAAAGCTCCACTGAAGTCAATGGGGTTCTGCACAGCTACGTCAGTCCACTCACATGGTTCTCTTTGCATGATCAAAGCCGTAGTTTAAAGTGACTCGTATAAGGTCACAGAGAGTAAACTGTAGAGCGATAAATAGAACCCAGGAATTCTGAGTCCTGGTCCTAGTCCCCTGTTCTGACTACTGGAGCTCACCCCTCCTGAGCAAGAGCTCCGCTTCCTTTTGCAAATTTGAAAAGTGTATAAATATCTCTCTTCACCATTGTCCTTTTTGTGAATTCACTCCATGAACACAGAAAAGGAACAGAGCCAGGGTTTCCGCCCCCCTGGACATCCATCCACCCAAAGCCTTCCACTGATGTAAGTTTAAGTATCCTTATTTTTGCCAAAATTATCAAGTATGACTTTTGTGTAAACATGCCCGTTGTGCAGTGGAACATGGCCTGCCTCCTTTCCGCTACTTTCAGCTTTTCAACTCACATCATGATCCAAAACATGCCTGCTGAATAACAGGCAGCTTGTTATGTGAAGGGAAAATAGTCTACTTATTCCTACTCTGATAGCTTGCATTCTGTAATACAGATCCAAAAGAAAAATCCCTCCTTACTCAATAAACAACAAAAAGCAGACTTATCTTTTATAGTGTTCTTGAAACAAATGTAAGGTTATAACACTAAAACAGGTTTTATTAAATCTAGGCATGAATCCATATTGAAGAAATAATCTACTGCTTTCTTTCAGTTTCTTGTCTTTTTAATTAGTGCTAGCAATGGGATTGTTAGCTTTTAAGATATGGTAAATATGGGCCTATTAATATTATTGAACATAATACTTAACAAGGTACAAGAAGTGCTGGTAGCTGTAGATATTTTATAGTCAAGTTGAAAGCAGGCCATTTTCTGTTTGACAATTTTTCCTTTATTACCCTTGTGTTTAGGTACACAGAACATGAAGCCTTAAACTGTAAACTTTTTCCAGGTGTCTAGAACAGCTGTCGCTGACTGACAGGCGTAGGGAATGCATTGTATGTTTTTTCAGTATTGTGTGGCATGTTTGAACCCCTTTTCACAACAGAGAAGTATTTGGAGTTTAAAATATTTCAGACTCCTTATTTTTCTTGAGAAATGATTCACCAGATTCTACAGATTAGGAAGGAGACCTTTTGAAGTTTTTTACTCTTGGTTCAATTCTTTTAACTTGTATAAAGACTGGATTATAAGGGTTTAGCAGTGATTAGCTCTGTTTACAGTATTTTCTTTGCAGAGTAGGGTGCTCTTTTTAGAGTGTTTTATTTTTCAGTGTTTCTGTTGACTAGCTGTTTTTTCTCCTAATTGATTATCAGGACAATTGCTTGGCGTGACACCTAAAAGTTATTGCTCACTAGGGCGGTGTATAGGGACTATGGTAGGAATGTAAAAGATTCATAAATCACAAGTGAAAATATGAATTTTTCCCTGAGGAAAGAGAACCTCATTTGATATTCTTGTTTGGGGAACCTTCTGTGGCTATGACTTTGAGAGAGGCCTACTGGTTACAGTAGACCATTGCTAGTGATCGTTGATAATCTAGCTAACTGTAGAAATCACACCATTGTAAATCAATCCAGACAGCCAAATCCAGGGGCGCTTAAGATTCTCTCTCTCCTGTCCTTATCATTTCTCATCTTTTAATTTGGGTAGGCTGGCTTTTTTCACAAAGCCCAAGGGGAGACTGGAAAACAGTAGTATTTCAAGACACGTTGTGGTCAGCTTTACATGGCTTTTTCACTTGTCTAGTAAGGAGTGTCTCACCAACCAACATGGAGGGACTGACTTTTTCAGTCACTTTTGTTTGGTAATCACAAATAGAAGAGAGAATCACATCCCTCCCAGGGTGGTAAGAACAGCCCAGTTTAAGGAGAAATCAATCATCCCTTTGCTTGGTTGCATCCACTTGTCCTGCCTTTAGGACAAATATTTCTAGTCACCCAAGGAAATCAAAAGTGGAAGCATCAGAACCTCTGTCAATTAGATGCAGCCTACCTAGCCTAAAACATCTGAGCAGTTACACAGAGTAAGTGTTCACAATGGCAAAAGTAGCCCTAACTAGATACCAGGTGCCACATATCTATTAACCAATTGTCTAGATCTTTTTACTACAAAAGAATTAGGGGATCTTTCTTCAAACCTTATTTGGCCACAGGGAACACCATATGAGGATGTGCTATGGAAACAACCCACTTAACCATCCCTTTTTCTTCTTAATCTGTATCAGTAGTTCCTCATTTAATCTGTTATTTCTTCCAGAAGCACAATGTTATCCTCAGGAGGCACATCTTTTCATTATTTTCAGTCCAGGAAAAAGAGAAGAAACTGGTCTCAAAAACTGTTATCTGCTGAGTGGCTGTCTGATATCATATAGCTACCAACGTCTTTCTGCCTCTTGCCTTGCATCAAAAAGTCCCTAATGCAGTGGTTTTCAGCCTGTGGACAGCTGGGGGTCTACAGACTGTTTGATTTCCAAAGGAGTCTGCATCTCTATTTGAAATATTTTAGGGGTCCTCAAACGGAAAAAGGTTAAAAGCCACTGATCTCATGCACAAAATGATCAGACCGGTATCTCTTATTTTGTAGCTAACTTCAGTGGTGAGTCTTACAGGTAGGTTCAGGTTCACCTAAGCCTGTTAGAATAGAATCTCAGGCTGTACCGTGATATCAAAAATCCATCATCAGTCCCCCAATGTAGAAGGGCAAAGTAAAGGCTTACTGGGACAAAAACATTGATATTCAATTCACAAAGCCCTGTCCAAAACCCCTAGTAGTCTCCACTGTAACTCTGCGGTCTACAGTATTGGCCAAGTATTCTTCCACAGCAGAGACCAAACCCATAGGAGACTGATGGCATGAGATGTATCTGATCAGCACACCCATGGTACTCTACCTATGTCACAAAACCTCTTCAGATTCATGTTATGTATAGGGAACGGAATAGGAAATAGGATCAATTCACACAGGACGTTTTGAAACCCCTGAGCAGGGCTGGCTCCAGCATTTTTGCCGCCCCAAGCTGCAGCACCCAAAAAAAAAAAAAAGCCGTGATAGGCAGCACTTCGGCGGCAGCTCTACCGCTGCCGCTTCGTTCTTCGGCGGCAGGTCCTTGCCTTCGAGAGGGACTGAGGGACCCGCCGCCGAATTGCCACCGAAGAGCCGGACGTTCTGCCCCTTTCCGTTGGCCGCCCCAGGCACCTGCTTGCTGCACTGGTGCCTGGAGCCAGCCCTGCCCCTGAGGTGAAGGGTTGCTATTGTCCATTACAACTAAACTGATTCCTTGGTGTGACTGGAAGCACCGGCGGTATAGTAGCTGCAGTGTCATATAGTAGCTGAAGCAAGAGGCTATATTCAGGTTATGTCAAAAGCTTCTAGGCGGTCCAGCATGACCAATATATAACAATACTGTATCTGGAAACGGTGCAACATCCTGACCCTCAAACATCAAAATCGCATTTCTGTTGATCCTTGATGTGCAGGACAATTCAAGTTCAGCAGGCGTTGTCAAACTGCCTTGATGGTGAAGAATCCCTTTTGCATCTGATCCATGATGTCAGAAAGAACCAGCACCTCACGCAGTCTCCTCTTGGCCTCAGGAGCGAGCTCCTGATATTGGGAACTATGTGTAACTCTACGGCTCAACTTATACAAAGGCCACGTTTCTTACTCATCAGTACGGTTGGGCAAATGGGAAACTTGCCAGCCACTTGGTCTTGTAGAAGAACTGGGATCGCTGGAATAGTGCCATGTGCACAGCCAGAGCTGCGGGTCTGTTTCAGCACGAGAAGTGGATGGGAACGCAGCCACTTGTAACACAAAATCACCCTTCACTGGTTTTGGTAGCCAGAGGATGACTCTGAAAAATGGCATGCGCCTGGCATGTAATATCACAATATCTAAACAAAGCCACCAGGTTTTCAAGATATCTTTGGCATGCCACACGGTAATGCAATAATGCTTTTTTTTTTAGTGACACGCCAGCCCTCAACCAGGGGATCCAGCATCTTTCCTGTAGAGAAGTGATAACATTTTCACCTATTACCTCCTCAAAATCTTTCCTCTTCTAGCCAGCATAGGAAGGGTTGCCATTGATTGACCATGAGACAAGTTTTTTAAGGCCACAGTCAGGAGGGGTAAAAGAATCCGACAAGTCATCTGGGTTTTGAAATGCTGGAAACTTTTGAAAAAAATATTCACATGCATGCACACTGCCACAGTGCAAACATCCCCCAGTATCCTCGGCAGGTCCATGTGCTCAGTGAAGTGTCAGATTTTCCCACTGGAAGTATGAAAATATATCAGTACCCCACACAACCCACCTTTCTCATGGACGTACAGTAGAAAAGAAATGGCACATTGAAAGAGGCCTCCTAGAACCCACAGGCCCACTTTTGGGCATCCAGTAATAAGAACCCAACAGGGCTGCCCCCACGTTAAGGATCTGCCACTTGATGGGGGCCAGTAAAAGCATGCAGAAGCAGAAAGGGCTTGTGATGTGTGCATCCTGCTCATGAGCCCACCCAGGCTCGTGAATGTCAGGGATTTGTGTAGCAGCGTAATCCCCTAGCAATCACTTGGCACCTCTGACACGCTCCCTGCATCTACCCTCACTCAGGGGCGGCTCTAGGAATTCCGCCGCCCCAAGCACGGCGGCACGCCGCCGGGGGCGCGCTGGCGGTCGCCGGTCCCGCGGCTCCCGGGGACCTCTTGCAGACGTGCCTGCGGAGGGTCCGCTGGTCCCGCGGCTCCGGTGGAGCATCCGCAGGCACGCCTGCGGGAGGTTCACCGGAGCCGCGGGACCAGCGGACCCTCCACAGGCACGTCTGCGGGAGGTCCACCGGAGCCGCCTGCCGCCCTCCCGGCAAAATGCCGCCCCAAGCGCGCGCTTGGCGCGCTGGGGTCTGGAGCCGGCCCTGCCCTCACCTGTTCATTTGCTGCCTTACCAGGGAGAAATAAGAGCAACTACTGACATCCTCAAGATGCCTGAACAGCCTAGAGATGTACTGCTCACTTATGAAGGGTTGTCCAGCACAATCTTATCCATATCCTTATCCTGGAAAAAGTAACTAATCCCTTAACCTTTGCCTGGGCTTTCATCATGCAAATCACATCTAATCCCTGCAAAGGAGTCCTCTTCCCGCTGTTCACCATTGTCTGCCCCACTGGCAGGCATTGCTTAACTTGCCATGAACTTCTCTTGGTCTCTTCTTCCCTCTGATCTTCTGTGGTGATGCCCTCCTTTTCTGCCATGTACTTGAATGGAGTGGAAAGGTGGGTGAGGGTGGGGGCTGTGCGAGTGGCATCCTGTCCACGAGAGCACATGGCAGGAAAGCGAGGATATGCTGCTCTCCTTCTGATATTAGCCTGCCTCCTGATTTCCTTGTGTAGTAATTGAAGAGACAGGTGGTAGGTGACAATCCTCCAAAAATCATCTACCCCATTTTCCTCGTGCTCCTCTGTAAGGGCCTGAATCTCCTGCAAAAAGAATCTTGTGGAGGGACTTCCATGCATCATGGCTGGAAATTGTAGGACTGCATGGAGTGTCCTTGGGCATTGTCACTGAAAGAAAGGAAGACTGAAGGCATCTGAAGGAGAGAGGTGAAAGGGGGGGGCGCTGTTTAGCCTGCAAGCCCTTATCAGATTGCCTTGTAGGAACCTTCTTTTGACCTGTCCACTCTGTCTCCACACACCATTGATATGATTGACTGAGCCATGAAAACTAATTGACTGCTGCTCGTGCCCCAAAAGCTGTGTCCCTGCCTGCTGGCAAGGAATTCCATCAGGCATATTTTTGTGTTCTGGAAGTCACAGCTGATGTCTTAACCTGACAGCCAAGACCCAGGATGCCGCCTACCTCTTTGGGCGTCAGTCTAGCCCTTTCCATAGTTTCTCCATGTGAGCCTCAATCTTCCAGTCTGTTCTTCCAGTTATATTTTTATCAGCCTGTAACAACTTGTGTGTAGTATATGAGTTGAAATGTTCAGCTGAAGACCTAGGTGGAGGGAAGTGCCAATGCAGAAATGCCTTTCTGTCCAACTCTTCTATCTCTCTCTAATGTGCATTTCTCTGTAGTAGTTTCTTATTGTAAAAGTCTCACTGTATCTAAAAGGAACTTACTGTTCCGGATATGTCCTGAAATTGGCCTTTTGTAGCATGGAACAAAAGAATATCCAAAAGTTAGCTGAGAGCTCACATACATAGAGCACTGTGGGTTTGTTTTTGTTTTGTATTTACTACTTACAGCCCAATTGAATGATTTAGATGTCTAAAAGTAGGTGCTTAAATTTAGGCCTTTAATCAGCCTAATTTGGGTATTTAGGCACTTAAATGTGGGTGCTTAAATGTCCATTTTTGGCATCTCAGTGCTGTTTGAGGTGCCTAATTTTAGACACCAAAGCTTTAAAATTGAACCGTTAATGTCTTAAAAGTTCTGTAATCCAAATTCTGTTTTCAGTTAACCAGTGGAAATCCACTGAAGTCAGTGGAGTTATTCAGGATTCCCACTCATGTAGTTTAAGAACATAAATTGACTTTTTTTGTGAAATATCTCTAGCATAAAAAAGCACGGCTTGTACACTCGTTGAGAAAGGACTTATATGCCCAAGTACAAGCTGCTACAATTGGAACAAGCACTGACCAGCATTATTACTCATGTGAAGAATATTTACCACTGACCTTTATATAAAAAGTGTCCTGAGATCATTACATGTGGAAAATATTGATAAATAATTTAAGTATTAGAAAAGTGCTCTTTCTACAAATAAACTTTCGGGTAGTTACTAGTCACAGGCTGTTTGTCAACACCCAGCATGCAAATAAAGAGGTGGATCCAATTAACATGTAAAGGGCCTGAAGGACATCTGTAGATAAGGGTTAAACAATCTATTAAAGCTGAACCCATGAACCTGTTTAAACTGCAAGAGTTGTTTGTTCCAATAAAACTTTTGTCTCTGCTGTGTACATATTTTATAGAATGTGTCTTTCATCTACAAGAAACACTTAAAGTCAGGTTTTTAATATAATGTTGGTAGCAAAGTATGAAGGACAGAGGAGGTAACAGAGAAGGCAACTTGCTAATGCAAAAGCAGTGTACTGAAAGTCACTTTTATTTCTTATTTATAATCTACATGCACACTCTGGATAATAGATGACAACGCTCATTCAGTACTTTAACTTCAAAGCAGAGAGAAGGCATGGATGACAGAGCTGGGAGCTGGAACACAAAGGTACTAACAACAAGAGGAAAAATGCCTGTTTACTGGATTGCATTTGTTAGCACGCTGTCTTCAGATATTGTTCCCCCAGGAGTAGTGGGAATATGTGCTGCACGAACAATGATTTAACATCTGAAAATGGTACTTAAAGAGTTTTCTGTCTGGTAGTAATGTGATGAAGGCTTCTGAATGGAACCTGGGGACTTCATTTCTTCTATTTATCTATATGTCTCTCTGGTTTTAGTCAGCGGTAATTGCATATTTAACCCCTTAAATAAGTTTAACCCTCTCAGCACCAACTTTTTTTTTTTTTTTTTTGGGTCTCACGTCTGCTTTTGTTACAGCACAGCTATGCTCCTTGAATTCCTTACCAAAAAAAAAATCAAAACGACCACAGAATTTCAGAGAAGTTGTAGCCAGGGAAATGCGTTGAGAATAATACCAAGCTCCACCTCTCTTGTGGAAGGAAAGCAGTTTGAATGTAGATAATAGCAGCAGTGTAAAGTGTTTTAATGGATTCAGTATAGCTGGGAGCCTTGTAGCAGAGAGCGAGCGAGCTGTAATAAGGGAGGAAGTTGTAGATAGTGCTCTAAATCAACAGTATAAATTTGCTGCTTACTTCAGCAGTATAGTTCTTTGCAGCTTTCTCAATTAACACTTATTCTGGGGGGCTTGCTTAATAGCTTATGTGAAACAAATATTAACATAAATTGCTTAATTATATCAAAACCAAGATGAAAAATTGTTTTTAGCTAAGAATACATTTGCAATAAAACATCCTCTAGTTAAAGTAAACGAGCTCTAAGGAAAGCCATAAGATTGTAGCTGAGCTACTTTTACAGTTTATTTTCATGGTATTTAAATTATGACACCAGTGGGTATTTTTAATTAGTGCCTCTTTAAAGTGTGCACTTGTCTACATAAGCCATTTTGGCAAATCTGAGAAATTCATACAGTGGTTGCTGTAAAAGAGGCCAGCACAGCCTACAGGAATTAGAATTAAAAGTTTCTGCAAGCTGTTGTCAACATGACCACATCTCATTAACTTGAAAAATTGAGATTATTTGCCTGAAAGCTTGATTTGACTAACAGTAATCAAATATTAGGCTCAACGGAGAAGGAGGAAAACAGCTTCTCTGTTGTGATCTGTATCTTTAAGTGTTTTGTGGTTCCTTTTAAACAACTGTGTAAGATTTCTGGTTTGACAAACATAATGGGGGAGAGAAGAAAAAATAGATAGCTTTGAAAATAATCTCCGGGTTCTGACACATTATTTACTAAGTTTACCCAAGATAAATATGATGTGTCTGATACTTTTCCTTAAGTAATTGGAATTAATTATCTCTTATACTTCCCCCCGAATTATCAAAGTTTAACTACTGATGATGGTCTTCTTCAACTGTTAAACAGGCATGAACCTTGCATTGATATCCTAGATTCATTTTATTGTTTTAACATAAAGATGAAGTATTGCAAAATTGTTCATAAAATCAACCAAGATAGAAAAGTGCTTTTCTTATCTCAATAGCTTGTTAGTTCAATCTGTGGGGAAAAAAATCTCTTTGGGGCAATAGTTAAAGTATTTGAGAATAGAAAATCTACAGTGCTTGCATTTGAGAGAGTAGTCAGAATCTGATATTATATTCTTGTATGTTTTCCTACTAAACGAGAAACAATGTCATGCTTAGGTGTAAACTATGGCACATATTATTTAAAAAGGGTGCAGTTAAACAAAAGAAGATAGTCTTGTGCCTTTTTATGTCTTTGAACTGAGAACATGTGCTGCATTTTACTAAAGGAACATGAGCCTTGAATGTAAGTAACTGGTTTTTGCATTAGGTACTCCCTGGAGGTAGCAGAAAAATATCATGTCCCTGCATGAAATGCGAATGTGAAATCTACCAGAAAGAAATATTTATGACCATTTTATGCTTGATTAGACTTGGATGACATCTGTTAGAAGACAGGGACTGGACAAAGAGAGAGACGCTCGGGGGCAAATGTTAACAGAGTTGTTTAGATGATGCTGGGGCAGAAGCGTCCATTTACTGCCAGGCAAAACATAGGAATTGTGTTAGCAAAAGTGCAGCTGACAAGAATTCACTGTGATGGAGACACTGTAAACCAAGTAGCTGAAATAGTAAAAATACAGCTACTGATGTTCACTACACTGCCACAATTTATGGTCAGGTATCGCAGCTAAACACAGATACTGTAACTTTCAGGGAGCAGATCCATTAATAAAGTTATATAAATGTGAGTCAGTTCTGCAAAGACGACAGCCTCCCTTTTTGCAAGTGGTGTTCACCATGCCACAGCATCGACCTAGAAATACTTAAAAATCTTCCTTCTTAAAGACTAAGCAAAACATACTGCACTGAAATAACCAACCTGATTGTTTCTGTTCCATTACTAACTAACTTACCACTCATACTTTCCCCCTGTAAGCTTGTGATCCTGCTGTCCTCTCTGAATGAAACTTGCTCCTTAGCTGGAATTAATTGTTCATTTGAATGTAAGGGACCAGGTTCTGATCTCCTCCTTTACACCGCTGTAAATCCAGAGTCACTTCATTACAGCCCAATGGAGTTATGCCAGATTTACACCGGTATAATTGAGATCAGAATCTGGTGCCAATAATTTAATCTTCTCAAATGGTGCCAGTGGTTTAACTTTAAAAGTCTGACAAACATTTGATCAATTGTTAACAATTTAGCTTGAAAGCACATAAATGCTGTTTACTGTGTTTGCAGAAATGGTCTTTTATGGCTAGAGGTATGAACACTCACTTCTTTCTGGTTCTTTTCCCAGCTTTCTTTTCCTGTAAATTTTCTCTGTCTGGAATGCTTATGGGAAATGTTATTTTGTTTTTGTTTGCAACAGTTCTGTTGTTTTGATTTTGTCTGAGTGGTATGGAAAACAGTACGTCACTTGGTGTGGGTGTTTTGTCTATTGGCCATTTGGCTATTGCACATATATTTCTCATACTTACTACATGATGACAAGAGAACCCAAATGGCATAATTTTCCAGCTGAATTTTGCTTTCCAGTTTAATAATAGTGAAAGGAAAACAAAGTTAATAGATTTAGCAGTTTTGATACTGCTCACATGCTGATAGATAACTTTAGATTTCTTTTTTCCCGTGTGGTTAAGGAGCTATTTAGACAAAGGTTATACTAATGCATATATCTGTTTCTATAATAAACTGCATAAGGATTATGTTACACATTTTGCAAACGGTTGTGAAAAACTGTAATTTAAGTAGCAAAACCCATAAAAGGGTAATAAACAATTTTAATATCATTAGTATGATTAGTTTATGGTTCTTTTAGCCTGTTTTTAGACAGTACAGATCATAAGCTCTACCAATAAATGTCTTTTAATTAAAAATGATTTAAAATAAAATTTTTGATTTGAAAACAGTACACAGTGTTCCCAAGATAACTTAGAGGTTATAGCTGAATAGAATTAAATGTAGGATATACTAACTGCTGCTTAGAAATTACAGTGTTAGGTGTGAGCATATTGAAAGAGTATAGAATTTAGCTTTAAGAATAGATAATTTTTTTTTGTGTAGTACAGAAATACAAAATGGAAAGTATGATTAATTTTTCAATTTCTCTCTGCAGATATCTAATAATTGTACCCCTGGACAGCCAAAGGCTTCCATTAAAGATTTAAAATGCAAAAGAAAGGTAGAATCAAAAAGATGGTATTTTGGATTAAATAATGTAAAATAACTGTAGGGCAATAGCGAAGTGAAAAGCTATTGGCAAAATAAAAGCTTGGCGCTGACTTTCCTTGAAACATGTTTAAACATTTACACAGATGCATGCATCTTGTTATAACAAGGGTGTTAACAGGAAAAAAAAATTGTAAGGTTGCTTAAACTGGCCATGATTTTCAAATATATTTTTGTCCTTCAGATATTGATTCGCTTAATCATGATGACATAATATAAAAGCATGATACATGGCAATGTGGTATGGACATTCATATAAGTGCATTGATAATGTTACCCAGCATTACGGAATTTGTTAGAAATCCACATGATATATTGTTTCCTTCACTGAGCATCTCCAAATATTGGGAGGGAAGAAAGCACTTTGCAGCAGCCACCTGTGAATGTATTTTTTTCTTAAATAAAGGTAACTTTTATAAGCCTAGAGAAAAGGAACATTGCATTTTTAGTATATAGAAGCTGTCAGAAAGGTCCAGCTGGACTTATCCTCCCTGTTCTGTACTGTCTTTATCACTTTGCTCAGTTCCACATAATAACATCTTCATCTGAGATTGCTGTGGCACAGGGGAACTGCATTTGTTGATCAAATTTGGCTGGATAACACTGTGATCTCGTATCCTGAAGTGCAGAGATGTGCCTGGAATACGTAAGCATAAAGCTAGCCTCTTGATTGATTGATTCTGCCTGTCACAGTACAAGATAACTGGATCAGTAAATACCCTGTGCACTTCAACTTCATCTACACAATCAAAAGTGAGGGCATCATGGGGCTGAAAAACACTGAGGCATGATGGGAATATATACATTTCAGAATGATAGCCAGGAACTTACAAAAAGAGAAAATTCTTGCTGTGTGTTTATACATGAATAACAGTGAATGTTACATTAATTTCTGTAAATTTGCAATGGATCTGATTCAGTGCTGATTTATTTCAACTTCACAGTTGTATAGCACCATTAATGTCAATCGAGTTACACCAGCATCAAACTGGAGTAATGCACTGGTGAATCAGGCCCAAGGTTTTTTAGTTAGCCACAAAATAAACTTGTTCACTCTATCGTACTTGAGCGGCATGCTATTTATGAGCTAAAGTCACCATGTTATTTTATTCAATTTATATAAAGATATTCAAGTAACTGAAGGTACTCTATGTTTTGGCAAAATATTTGACTTTGGAAATTTAAAGTGAATTGTGAATGATTAAAAATCGAAAATAAAATCAGAAGTGCACACACACAAAAACTGCACATGGACAACATTTAAAGAGCAAAAAAGTCCATGTTTATTAAATGAAAGCACAATGTTGTGGGCAAAGAAACTGGTTTCTTCAAATTTCTCTGGACAGTTCACATGGCAGTGGTATTTTTGGGTCAGAAAATGATGGCCAAATTTGGTGTTAGAATCTGCAATTCCAAGAAAGGTATAAAGAACGGCGCTTCTTTTTAGAAAACATGCATGACAAGTGTTTTGTTGATTGGAAAAAACATTAGTCCATCAGTAGCCCTCAAACTTTAGCTTTGTCTGTTGCTCCTGTGGTCTCTAGTAGGTTTCATGGACCAGGTGAGATGGTAGGGCAAGAGAGATGTCTGTTCAAGCTAATGATGGCTTTAACTTAGTGATATTTGGATACATGCCCCGTGTACTTCTTAAAATGAGACATTGCTCTCCAAAGGCATGTTCCTGCAGAAGTCAGTGACAAAACTCTTATTGAATAGATGGGGGTAGAATCAAGTCCTTGAAATAGAATCCCGTCATCCCATTGGTATCAGTGGGAATATTGCCTGAATAAGGACAACAGGAGTGGGTCATAAATTTGCCTTGTGCTTGCTTGGCTACTTGAGCACCTTCTTTGGCAGAGTTGTCTTACTCCTAGGAGAAACAGCTTAGAAGCTCATGAAATACTGAGTGACTTGTTTATTTAGTTTTATTTGTGTTAACAAAAATGGCTTTTGGCCATGTATGTCTATGTTGTAGGCAGCTTTAAGTTTTTTTAATGTTTAATAGGAAACCTTTAAGTCTATAAAAAAAATATTTGCCTGATAAAATATCTTAGGATGGAAGATATCCCTTAGCAGCTAAAAGTCTAATCCCACAGTCATGATTCAAGCTAAAACTTCCATAAGCCTGCATATGCTACAGTTACAGCCATCTTGGGAGAGATGGCACATGATTTTTTTTTATAGTGTAGATTGGAATTTTGGTTGGGATTTTTAAAGGAGCTTAAGGGAGTTAGGTGCCCAGATCCCGTTACATTTGAGTGGAATTTGAGTTCTTAACTCCCTTAGGATCCTTTGAAAATCCCAGCTTTAACCATGTTCCTGGACCACATATTTGAAATGTTTTCCAGAATGGTGTAAGTGCTGAGATGCTACAGAGATGGGCACTATAGAAAACCTTTAGGTAAACCCAAATCTTTAATCCTGTTCAGCCTCATGGATTAGGGTCTCAAGAACACGAGAAGATGGAACTGTGTTGTAGCCAGTCACACCAGTGTTACCAGTAGATTCCCTGTGTCCTAACTGTACCATAGGTGTGTCCTTAAACTGAGTAAGGACTGCAGGATTAGCCCCAAATTTAGAATTTGGCCCTAAGAAGGAGGTTTTAGTAAGAGAAGTTTACTGATGGCTGTTACTTTTAAATTGTTTTTAGAATGATCTAAAATAGTTAATTTGACATTCTTACTTTACACTTTTGACTTTATACTAAACTCCAGATTAGCACATCTTGCTGTAAAACTCCCACAGGGCTCCTTCTAAGGCTTGCACCATAGAATCACCTGATGCCTAGTGATGGAGAGCAACAGAATTCAGGCATCCCTCTTGTTAACTAAGGAGGGCCACTTTTCTGCTTGTCACATGCTTTGGTTTCATACCTTGCTATTGCACAGCAGAAAGTGCTTAACTAAACATTATTCCATGTTTATTTCCACTTTATATGGAATCCACAACATCCACATCTTTCTGAATGTGCCCAATTGCAGGACATTTGCAGGGCCTGGTTTCAGCGTATGCGTTGCTCCCAAGTACGGTATTTTTAAGTGCTTAATGTTTGATCACATAAAGGAGAATCGTGTGCCTTCATGCTTCTGTAAGCTTTCTGACATCCCACCATATTGTCACTGTACTCAGTAGCTATTCTCTGCCCTCATCTGCAGCATCACCAACATTGACTGATAGTTACCAAATCTCCAAGCTCCATATACTGAGTTTGGTTATGGTACCATTCCTTCCCTGTGACCACCGTGGTTTGCTGTCTGTGTTTACGGGTAAATCATTCAAAGGAGTGTTGGTGGCTGTCGTTTAAACACTCTGAACATGGGTTTATTACTCATTTTACAGAGTTCTCCCAGCTCTTGTTGCACTTGTCACTGTAGTGTATATATATTTGTACGCAAAGCGTTCTAGCTTTTTGGTGTGAGTATGACTTGGTAGACGTGCTATTGTATATGTTGGAGGTGGGTCGACATTACCTTCTTGCCAAGCCTATGTGTAGCTGGTGGCATCTGAAGATTTGCCTTTGAAGCATAGGTTTCTGAGGGTTGCAGTACTTGGTGTCTTTGTTCCTGTGCCGTTCCAACTGTTAACAATTTATTTTGATTAACAGACTGGACACTCTGCTTCCCACATGGTTAGTTAAAGGTAAAAGGTAATAATTGGAGATATACCTGTCTCCTAGAACTGGAAGGGACCTTGAAAGGTCATTGAGTCCAGCCCCCTGCCTTCACTAGCAGGACCAGTTTTTGCCCCAGATCCCTGAGTGGCCCCCTCAAGGATTGAACTCCCAACCCTGGGTTTAGCAGGCCAATGCTCAAACCACTGAGCTATCCCTCCCCCCAGTTATAGCAGAAACATCTCAGTAAGGCTCCACACCTACAGAGCTTGTTGTGATTTCTGATTAAATGCCCAGAGGTACTAGGCACAGCTTTGCAAGTTAGTGACTGTTGTCTGTATGTGTGTGTACATACATAGGCAGTACAAACTATTGCTGCTGTTGACTAAAGGCCCAGTCACGCATGGTGCTGAGCACTTAGTGATATCTTCTGAACTGACTTTAGTGGCAGTGCTGGATACTTGGCATCTTGCAGCAACAATCCTTAAGTGCATAGATCGATGATAAATGACCTTCTGCTCTAGAACTGTGCGTAGGGTTTAAGAAGTCTGTGGGTATGATAGGGAGTTCTTTTCGGGCGAGCCAACAGAGGCACTGATCACAGGAGGCCTGCCTGTGTTACCTGACACAATGTATTGTAGAGAGGGCTGACCAAATGAATCAGGGCTCATGAGATCCCTCTCCTTTATCCAAGCAATGAGGAAAGGAGGGTAAGAGCAGGAAGAGGAGAGAAGAGGACTCCCTTTCTCCTTTTACCAGCAATACGGAATAGGACTGATGGGAGTCTCCCAACAGCTAAAAGTATGGGGAACAAAGGAGAAATAGCTCCCATTTCTTCCTAGCATCTGGGATGTAAGTGATATAGAATATCACATGGCTTTATAAGCATCACATGGATTGTGACACACAATATCATGGTGCCGCATCACGTTGTTACATCGGTGCATGATGATGTAGTGTCAGAGAGGCAACATTGTAATGCAGACATAAATGTCAAGGAATCATTGTGCTGCAACCCAATTCAATTGTGAAGTTGTTCTGCAGTGTTGAGTACCACTGGTACAAGGATGGGGCCGCAAGCAGCATGACTCCACTGATCTAACTTTTCTGACCTGATTTTTCCCTTAATATCAAATGGTGTCATTTAAAGCACTTATGAATTGTCCTTGTGGAAGTATAAGACTTTAGACAACTGATGTTGTACGTCATGGTGTCATGTCCCAAAAAGCTGAACACGAACTTTAAACAGAGACCAGCCATTTAGTAAATCTACATGATGAAATGGTAACAACCAAAAATTCAAGAATTGCCAACAGTTACCACATGGTCGTGGGTGAGATATTTGTATTTGAAGCATAGGAAGAAGTCTTGTTTATTTTTAAATGGTGACCACTCTTCCTAAATGTGTGATGAAACCTAGAAGAAGGCTAAAACTAACTGTAATACACCACAACATCAGACCATGTCTTAAAAGTAGCTCATAACCATACTTTAAATACAGTGTTTTATTAAACATTAAATGCTTTAAAGTATTTATTTGAGGGTAACTATCCAACAGCCCTTCACAGTCATCAAAAGCTTTGCAAAAAGTGGTTAATCATGTAAAATTGTGGATGCAAAAGTCTAGTAATGAATGTATGAATTACAAGTGACCAGAATCCTTGTAAATAAAGCAAATCTGTTGGGGATCGGGGCCTACTACTCTGTTTCATGTAGGTATATTCTTGTTCTTTTTTTTCCCCCCTCTATTCCTTTAGCTGGGCAGGTGAGAGGAATGAGTTTTAAGCAGCATTTGCAGATCATCCCTATAAACTACATATGGTTATAAGTATCGGGGTAGCCGCGTTAGTCTGTAGCCACAAAAACAACAAGGAGTCTGGTGGCACCTTAAAGACTAACAGATTTATTTGGTCATAAGCTTTCGTGGGTAAAAATCCTCACTTCTTCAGATGCACTTCTTCTGCTGCATCTGAAGAAGTGAGGTTTTTTTTACCCACGTATGAACTTCTTTTGCTGCATCTGAAAAAGTGAGGTTTTTTTACCCACGAAAGCTTATGCCCAAATAAGTCTGTTAGTCTTTAAGGTGCCACCGGACTCCTTCTCGTACATGTGGTTATGTGAGAAAATTCCTAAATCTGAAACGTCGAATGAAGGTGGGGCAAGTTTAGGAGTCTAATGATAGTGCTGCACCATGGGATTTGTTTTCCTTGGCTAGAACCCTTTGACAAGGCTGATATATTTATGTACAAAGCTAGTATTTAGCTTGGAATTTTACACATGCGAATGATGAACTAAACAGAACTCATTTATTTTTCCTTCCCTCTGTAGCTTTTTGAAATGTGAGGTTACATATTGCAGACAAGTCTCAACATATCCACCCTGTGCTTGACCACTAGAATTAATAACTAGCCACATTCCTTGATGATTCTATAGGGATTGGAAGCTAGGCAGCAGAGTTTGCTATGCAAGAGAGTTAATAAAAATTTTCATTGCTGGAGGAAAGCTTATATACAGTAGTCTGTTTGTCCTGTATTTCAACCACCTGAGTCAGAGCCAAAAAAGCAATTGTCTACTACATATTTCAAACAGATGCTGAGGAGTAGAAAGGGTGACTAGAATTCACAGCAATAAAATGCTGGCTCTTTAAGTTCCCTTGAAGGAAGTGAACCCATAAAATTTTTGCTGCTGACTTGTTTGTCCAGTTCTTTGAAGTATTTAACATTAATTTAGCCTGCAAATCATTGCCACCTCAATTTTTCATTGAAGTATCAAAGCCTGTTAAACACATAACCTTAGAGTGCACAAAAATTGATTCCTTTAGCAGATGTATTCATTTAACAGTTATCCATTTAATGGGTTGTTCTTGAAGCCAGTCATACAGTATGCGTGGTATAGTTAGCTTTATTATTTTTATCATTCTTAATTTGACTTCCACTAGGCAAGTGTGTTTTAAGTGGAGTTCTTTCATCCATTTCCTCCCCTACATACTTTTCCATTGGTCGCTTCCATGGCATTTCCTTGTCAATACCCTAAGTAGGCAGCTGAGAAAATCCTGGTGGGCCAATTTCAGATTGTACCCTCAAGATTCCTCTACCCTGTCCTGCCAGGCGAGTTGTCCAAGTAGAGGAATCAAGGAATTGGAAGCCACTGGTGCAGAAATAGTAGTGAGATCAGGGCTTAAATTCAGCCAGAGCTGTCTGGAGTGGAGCACCGGTAAATATTTTCAAACCCATGTGAGCCCCAGCACCTCTCATGGGGCTGAAACCAAGAGCCCTGGGTGCTCTGGGAAATAATTGATGAGAATTTAAGCCCTGAGTGAGATCTTCCTGCTGAGTGGCCCAGATCAGAGCACTTTCCGGTGCTTTGGAGCTGTTCTTAGCAAGCTCAGGTTCTGGAGAACTGGGAGTGGACTCTGGATGAGCAGGAGTTCCAGCCGTTCAATGGGAGAGACAGGTCCATCCTCTAGTGCATAGCCAGAGGCCAGTGTCCTAGAGCTGGCAGTGTTGGGGTCTGGCATGCCCGTAGGGGACAAGGCAGTCACGATGGGTGCCACCTACACGGTGTTGACATTCATGGCTTTTTTTTTCTGGCCCCAGTACTGTTTTTGCATCAATTACCATCTCTTCTGCTTTCCTCTTTTACCATCCATGGGGTTGTGGAAGGCTCCATTGAGGAGACGTGACTTTGAAAAGGAAGTGTGGGTAGTCATAGCATAGGAAAAGTGAGTATGAAGGTCATAATGATTATCTTGCCAGTCACTGATGTTACGGTGCAGCAGTAGATGTACCAACCTGTTTTCCACCCAGTTGGAAAAATGAATGCAAAAATTTCTCACAGGACATTTACGGTCGTCATAATAATGAAACAAAGAAACCAACCATGTTATATTTCCTCGAGGAAAAAATCCGTTTTATTAAAACTGCATTCACATTGCAGATGTTTCACATATTCAAAATGGATACTCACCTGGTGTGAATTGTCACAGTTTCACTGCAGCTGAGGATCTGCGTCAAGTTTTCAACAGAAAATTCATTATGAATATTTTGCACACTTATTGTTTTTGGCCGCTGAGATGTGCGAGAGGCAGTTGGGCATTGTGGGTATCATCCATCAGCTGTAGGTTTCAGCTGAAAATGAACAACAGTAAATCACTTGACACAGGGCCGCCCAGAGGATTCCGGGGGCCCGGGGTCTTCGGCGGCGGGGGGCCCTTCCGTTCCGGGACCCGCCACCGAAGTGCCCCAAAGACCCGCGGCGGGAGCCCCCCACCGCCGAATTACCGCCGAAGCGGGACCCGCCGCCGAAGTGCGGCAGGGGGGGGGTCCCCGCCGCGGGTCTTCGGGGCACTTCGGCGGCGGGTCCCGGAACGGAAGGGCCCCCCGCCGCCGAAGACCGGGCTGCGCTTCGGCGGCGGGTCCCGCTTCCCCCCGGCCCCAGCCTCTTACCCCCGGCTCCCTCCTCGCCCGGAGTCTCAGCGCCTCGCCGGAACAGCCACAGCGTGTGGCCGGCGGAGCCTGAGCTCCGTCCCGCTCAGAGCCGCGTGGTGAGGGGGCGGGGCTGGGAGTTCCATGCCGAGCGGAGGGAGCGGAGCTCCCAGCCCCGCCTCCTCACCACGCGGCTCTGAGCAGGGCGAGGCTCAGGGGCTCCGCCGGAGACATCAAGCGCTGAGGCTCCAGGAGAGGGGCGGAGGCGGGAGCCTCCGCTGTTCTCTTGGGGGCCCCTGCGGAGCCCGGGGCCCAGGGCAAATTGCCCCCTTTGCCCCCCCCTCTGGGCGGCCCTGACTTGACAATTTAAATGTCAGCATTACCACCTTAGGTTTCAGAGTTAACTTACAATTAATGTGAGTGGGGCAATTCGCGCTTCTCAAGTATTCTTTCAGCCTGTCTTTAGACTGGCAGACAACAGATGATAGTCATATCCACATGGGCTATTAAAATTATTTATTTTAAGGAAAGCTCAGATCAGTCATCAGCACATTGCAAATTACCAAGGCAAACAATACTCTGAGACCCTGATTAAAAGGCCTTTTCCTTTTCCCCCCACTCCTTTTGACTTTCTGTTCTCTCCCTTTTTCTTGTATCCTCTTACTTGACTGATATTGTGCTTATTTTTTAAAGCCCCTACTTCTGCTATCATGTATTGTCAATCCTCCGTTTTTTAGTGAAGAGTCAGCCCCTCCTCTGACCTTCCCTCTGGAGGTGCTGCTGTGACGGCAGTGGCAAAAATGGAAGATATTAGTGGTGAGGAAAGCTTTTAAAAAGCACCATCAAGGCTAGCTTAGAAAAAAAATAACATGGGGTGTCAGTTGAGAACCAGCAGGCTGGTGACCCTACTGTGCTGTCGTGGGAATGTAAATGACTCAGCATGGACTCAAAGCTCTTTAAATGATTGGTGACATGTCCGAGATATTGTTAAATTACCTTTTCCATTGGTTCTTGAGTCTTCTGTATTAAAGACAATGCTTTGGAAGAAGTCAAGAGGATCCTGCTCAGTTTAGAGATAAACCTGAGCCCCCAAATGAGGATGTAAATGTGAGCTTATCAAAATCAGGGGGGAGTGGATGGAGCTGCACGTTGGGTATGAGACCCGTTTCTCTTTCCATTTGGAATGCTTATGTAACCATACTAGAGTTAATCTGTAATGCATCAGGATGTTAACTGGAGAGTACACATAAAAATGGCCCTACTGGGTCAGACCAAAGGTCCATCTAACACAGGGGTCCCCAACGCAGTGGCGCCCACGGGCGCATCTAAATGCGCCCGCATCCTGGCTGGCAGTCAAGCATCCGCCGAAATGCCGCCGAAATTCAGCGGCATTTCGGCGGTGACACCTCTGGATGATGCCGCTTGCCGCCGACAAGCGGCATCATCCAGAGGCAATGCCGCCGAATTTCGGCAGCATTTCAGCAGATGCTAGACTGCCACCACGGTCCTTCGTCTGGCGAAAGGTTGGGGACCACTGATCTAACCCAATATCCTGTCTCCTAACAGTGGCCAGTGCCAGATGCTGGCATTTTGGTGTTTGTATTAGTCTGTGAAGTGCGCTTGTGAAAGAGAGCAAGAAGGTTAAGTGGGTTTTAAAGCTGTGTAAGATACAGAAACGTATCTGTAAAAGTATCTTATGGCTCTTTAAAAAGAACAGAGTTTTTTTGTCTTTGTTTTCTGCACCAAATGTTGAATATGTAGATTTATACAGTAATAAACTCAATGGATACATTTCATATTGCAGCAAGGACCAGATAACATTTAAGCATGGCTATCCATAATGAACAATATAGGAAAAAGATGCATTAACCTGAAGGCTGCTTGGACCAGTTTTACATTCTTTGTGCACCGTAAATTCTCACCGAGTTTGTTCTTGAGTTCTGTGTCCAGCATGGACTCTCACAAGTTCCTTCCCTTGTGTGTCGTAGTTTCTCCAGTTGTGAAACGGGGTGCGGATACTTATTGCCTTGTAAAGCAACAAGTATCATCTTTGAGATATAGGGGTGAAACATGCTTTAAAGGGGCTGTATATTAGTAATAATAATAATGACCTCCGGCAGAGTCTGGGATGCAAGAAGAATGAAAGATCGAGCCCCCAGAAAAAAACAATTATATTAATTGTGCCTGGGGACTGGACTGATACTGGGATGGCCCAAGAATCACTGCACACAGTGCTGTATCTGGGTTCACATCAAAGGGGAGTCCAGAGTAAATAGACCATAGGCCCATGAAAAGTGGTGAGTTCCAAAGTTGCATGCAGGGAAAGAGGTACAGGCAGGCAAAGCATATGACTGGGGGCAGTATTGCGTTCAGGTCACTATATGAGTGGAGAGGAGACTTCAGAGCATAGGGAAGAGCTATTTATTTTGGGTTTGATAAACTATGCATTCTGAGGTTAACTCCTCAATAGCAGTGCCCGCGTGTCCTGTGTTCTGTGCAGTACCAAGCACTCAAACAAACAAAAAACACACCCTCCAACATAACAGTACAGTATGGTTCCTATTCCACTCCGAAAAAAATAGGACAAATCAAAATTCTTGGTTGGTTGGTAAAGGATCTTGTTAAGACAAATTTCAGCATTTTCCAGTGTGTGGTAAACTACAAGCATATGCAGAGCACTGAAAAATGCTGTGAATTGGTAATTATGAATTACAGCAGGAGATCAGGTTTAGTTTAGGGTTTCCAAACCCACTGTGATCAAAAAGGTGCCAATGAGAAAGATAAAGTATCAAGTGGCAGTGTATATGCCAGACTGTCTGAAACCTACCTTTAGTATCTTGTTTGCGGAGGGATTTGTCATTGCGTAATCATGTTCAAAAAATAATATGGACAGGATTTTGACTAGCACATAGAGTATTACCAGGAAAATTAATTCTGATACAAGAGCAATCACAGAAGCATTCCTTTAAAAAAAAAAAAAAAAAAAAAAGTTTGCAGTATCTATCTAATCTACCACAGTGGTATCTTAAATGCTGAGCAAAATTATGAGAAAGCAGAACAAGTGAATGGTGTGTCCTCTCTACATTTCCCCAGCATACAGAGCTTTGCAAATGTACACACTCAAAGATTTACACACACATCCTACACACACCTTTTTTAGTTCTATTTATTTTCAGGCATCATTTCTAAGGAACAGTTTTATCAAAATGGTGTCTCACACTTCAGTCTAATACAGTAAAGCCTGGATCCAGTCAGATCTTTTCTGGCAAGGAATTCATAGTTGGGTTACCATCACTGAGAGAGGCTCTGCTGCCAGTGACCAGTCATCATTATAATGTGTGTGTATATCTAAACATGGGTTTGTCATCTCTGTGATGTGCAACTGCCTTGCAAGGTTATAGTGAGTGAGGTGGTCTTTAAGGTCCTCATATCCTAGTCCATTAAGGGCTTGTGTAGCTAAGAACCAAGACTTGGAATTCTCTTTGGCAGTGAACGTTAGCAAGTGAAGTTTGCAAAACATAGATGTGATGTATTCACTTCCACTGTTGCTTCTCATAAGGTTTATTTTCAGGGAG
Source organism: Mauremys mutica (assembly GCF_020497125.1). NCBI lineage: Eukaryota > Metazoa > Chordata > Testudines > Geoemydidae > Mauremys > Mauremys mutica. Next base: position 9,890,994 of record NC_059078.1, on the reverse strand, counting down.
TAGCCATGTTAGTCTGTATGCACAAAAACAGCAAGGAGTCCGGTGGCACCTTAAAGACTAACAGATTTATTTGGGCATAAGCTTTCGTGGGTAGAAAACCCACTTCTGCATCTAAAGAAGCGAGTTTTTTACCCACAAAAGCTTATGCCCAAATAAATCTGTTAGTCTTTAAGGTGCCGCTAGACTCCTTGTTGTTTTTATAAGGTTTATTGTTGCACATGTAACCACTTCAGCCCTCATATGGAAGGAGGCATTCAATCCTAGATAGAATGATTTACAAGTGCTCTAAACTGAAGATAATTAACAAGTGGATTATCAAGAGTAGATCCTTGCTTGAGAGCAAAATAACATCCTGCCCTTTCAAAGATGGAAGGCATTCTCCATTATTGTGACAGGCTCCATGTCCAGGATGAGTTCTGGATTACTCCAAGGTTTGTCACCACTTTGAAAAAAATATATGCTCTGATGCCCTTGATTATTGGCAAGATTAGGATATAGACAGATTGCTTATCGTGTTCATCCTTTCCTTCTAACATCATTTGTCTTTCTTGGATTGAGCCTGAGTCACCTTTGTGTCTAAACTCTGCTGATTTCTTCCAAGCAACGAGACCTCTTGGAAATGGTAGAGGTTGCATCAGTGGAGAAGGGATCATCATACAGGTTAATGCCTTCCTTGTATAGGATTCTCTGAGTGGTCTCATGTAGATGTGAAAGAAGAAGGGAAAGATCATTGAGCCTTGCAGGACTCCTCATTATTATAGCCTGGTTGATGAGGAGCAGTGCTCATTACAACTCTCTGGGATACATCTGACAGAACTGAGTAGCTGCTGTAAGTTCTGCCCAGTTTACTTGATCTTTTATGAGTGTCACCAGCATTGTAAGATCAGTAGAGACAAAAGCTGCAGAAATATTTTACAATATAAGCACAGAGGTTTGTTTCCTGTGCAAGGACAGGAATCGTGTCTCCATCAGCACCATAAGGACCATTTCCGTGCCATGTCTTAAATCCAATTGTGAGCGATCCAGGATATTGCAAGGTTGAGGCCTGTATGTCTCAGGTTGTTCCTCTGGGTCCAGGTTATCATACTGTGACTGTGGTTCTGCCCTTGGCTTCTCTACTGAGACTGCTCAGCAGAAGTTCCAGTATTGGCTGTGATTTTTCTAATATGGCCAGTGGTCCACTGGGAACTGCATGGAGTCCACTGAACTGATTTCACCTAGGACACTGAAGAGCCATCAGGTACTAAAAAGTTCTGATCATTATCTGCTTGGACTAGCTTTGAATCAGCAACCTGAAGGTGACAGCTTTATATACCGTTACCAATCCCCTGAGCCATCTCGTATTGAAGCATTACTGTAATGAAAATACCAAAAGAGAGCTGTGTTAGGCTGTTCACCTGCCCGGTCTACCTTTAGGTAGCCAGGTGTTGCCAATATTGGGAGTTGGGAGGATATGAATCTTTATAAACAAATGCACAACATTTCTAAGCAGAAATAGGTTAGTGGGTGGATGAGTTGGGCAGGGTTTGTTAGATTGTTACATGGGTAAAAAACTTGAGTTTTATGGATAACACAAGTAAAAATTTGAGTTGCATATCTCTTTTAGTTCACAAGATAAGAAATATAAAACTGGCAAAAGTATTTTCTCACCTTTGTTACTCTGGGGCAAATGTCCAGCTCGGCCTCTGATTTTTCACCGATAAAATACACATGCAATTGGTTGTACTTGTAATATTTCATGTGCACTATTTTGTGCACGCAAAAGAACATTTGTGAGCACAAATAGTTATTTACCCAGCTGTATGATTGCACAAGTAATGTTTCAGACCCAACAGTAGCAACTAATTTGAGGCCAGCATTAAATGCTGGATCTGTGTGAAAGGAAAGTAGTATGGAATAATGTCTGGTTTTGATAGTCTCTGTATTCTGTATCAGACAGACATAAACTGTTCTTAAACATTGTCATTTGTTTCTTTTCACATTTTTTTTCCTGATTGACCAAACATATTTACTGTGGCCAGTGCAAAGAAAATTCTGCTGTCCATTTTAACAAGATATTCCATGTTCTCTCAGTATCCCTCATTACTAATGGCATTGCTTACACAGACAGAGATGTGTATACATATAAAATACAATGTTCCTCTTCAAAACACAAGTGTAACATAACAGAACTGATATTGTTTAGTGATCTGTACCATAATTTCCATGTTTTGGCATTAAAATGGATTCTCCTCATCTTGTTATATCCCCTTTGATCCACTGCCTCCGGCTGTGTGGTGGCACTAACAACAGAGGATGGGAAAGCTACAGCATTTCATGGCATCATTAGCTCCAAAGCATTAGGAGTATCCCCATGAGAAAAAGCAGCACTTTTGATACACCATGAAAGCAACCTGTTCCTTGCACCTTTTTGTATATCCACTCTGTTGCTAAATGCCATGAAAAATGTTCCATCTCTGGGAGTTGCTCACACATACATTTTTTTTTAAGTCTCCTTTCCTCACTGGGCTCCTGTAGTGTAGAACGATTAGGATAATCAGCAATGGGAATTCTGTGATAGGAATTTTTACAGGAAGAACGCATCTTCCAATCCATTCCAATTCTTTGACTTTCTTACACTACATCTAGCTCCTCAGATTTAGCACATCATAGTTTCTCTCTGCAATCAGATGATAGCATGTCAAAAGGAGAATTTGGGTGTGTTCCGGGTGTTTCTTCCCCCCCACCCTCCCCATCATGCACATTCTGTTCAGCATATATGTCATTGGCAATTGGTCATGAGCAGTGAATCAAATGCTTTGGATATTATATGCCAGCCCTCCCAAGCACTGTCAAAACAGTTCTATTTGATGAGTAGGTTCCTTTTTTTTAATGAATAGTATGGAACCAGTGTACCCATCAGAGTGTGCAGAGGTACGGCATAAAAATGAAGATGCACATGTGTATGTGTCAAATGCTGAAGACTAGAGTTGTTATAAATATAGTTCTACTCAGTTCCTTCTTACATTTCACTTTTCTAATCCAATCTAACAGATTTGGACAAAAATACTATCGTGTAAGAGACAAGAGCACTAGAGTTTCCTGGTTGTTCAAATAATAAACCTTTAAAGAGAGCCAATATGACTCTTTCCTAGTTCTAGGAATTGAACTTGTGGTGCAGATTTATGCAAGGTAAAATAAAGGACAAGCAGAAGCAGAACTTTTAACTGCATTCCCTGCTCCTGCTTCTTTTTGGTCAGCAACAATCACCAGCGCTACCTCTGCTGCCTCAGAGAATCTCGTGTTTCCGTCAGATGTATCTGCTACTCTTAACCTGGCAGGCGTGAGAACACCAGCTTCGGAAATAGCTTATGGAACATGTCTTGAGATCTCGGTCACATCTGGATTGAGGAGTGCACCTCCTAGCTGGATGTCTAACTCAAGAGTGGGAATGGCTAGAGCAAAGGGCCCGTGATCTGGGCCTTCTCATGAGAGTAAGGGGCAGTCTCATAAGTATAGAAACAGCTCCCTTCCTAGATCTAATAAAATAAGACATCCCACCCTGACCCTATCCAGGTCGGGCAAGTCTTTCTCAGGAATGGTCTCCTGTCACAGAACTCTCAGGCCCTGATGCACCCCAACCTCTCCTCCCTTAACCTGAGAGCATGGTTCCTACTTGGTTCTTGAGCATGGAACTAACTGCTCAGATAATATCCAGTCAGTTTTCCTATCTAGTCGGCAATCCAGTGTCTGCAAAACTTACCTTTGGAAGTGGCAGCATTTCCACTCCTGGTGTTCTCTTCACTCTTCTCAAGCATCAGATGTTCCACTCTCCAAGATCCTGGACTACCTATTGGATTAAAGACACAAGGTCTGTCAACTAACTCAGTCAGAATACGTTTGGGTGCAATCATAGCCTTCCACTCGCCTATAGAGGGCTTCTCAGTGTTTGCTCATCCCACTGTGGCCAGATTCCTCAAGGGCTTACACAACTATTTTTTTCCTGTATGGAAACTGGCTGTCCAGTGGGACCTTAATTTGGTTCTCAATGCCTTGAGGAAACCCCCCTTTGAACCAATGGCTACCTGCTCTCTCCTTTACCTCTTCCTCAAGGCTTCATTCCTTGCAGCCATCACTTCAGTTAGATGGATGGGAGAGCTCGGTGCTCTTATGGGAGACCCTCCATTTACTACCTTCTATAGCAGTAAGGCTACCCTGCATCCCTATACTTGCTTCCTACCGAAGGTCTTTTCGGAATAACATATACATCAAGAGAGCCACCTACCAGTGTTCTACCCAAAGCTTCATGCCTCTGAAGAAGAGACCAGCCTGCATATACTAGACATCAGAAGGCTCTTGCCTTCTGCCTTGACAGGACTAAGACCTTGCAGGTCTCTCCTAGACTATCATTTGCCGAGATGATGAAGGGACAACCTATTTCTACTCAAAGATTGTCGTTTTGGGTTGCATTTTAACCTACTATGAAAGACATTTTCGTAACAGAAATCTGCAGGACTGCAACTTGGTCTTCCATCAAGATCTTCGCCAACCACTATGCTATCTTACCGGCTTCCAGAAATGATGCTCTCTTTGCTGACAGAGTCCTCCAGACCATCTTGGACTTGCCCTCTCAGCACCCACTTCCTTGATGAGTTACTGCTTGGGAGTCTCCCAGAGTGGAACACCTTTAGGGACATATACTTGAAGAAGGAGAAGTTACTTTCCTGTACAGTAACTTAAGTTCTTTGAGATGTTTGGTGGAAGAGCACAAGGAGCTGCTTTGCACAGGCATGGGCTCATGCACGTTACTCTGCTATCTCTGGTCGAGAGCTCTTGGGCTCACATGCATCCTACAGCGGAGCACCTGTAGGGACACATGTAGAAGAACTCAAGTTACTGTACAGGTAAGTCGCCTCTCCTTCTGCATGGTTACACTGACTTCAGTAATAGCATCCCTAGAAAAACACATGGTTCACAGCTCTCAATATGAAAGACGTGTACTTTCACATGGATCATCACCTTTGCAACAGAAGAGTCTTCAGATTTGTGGAGACTCTCAAAAATTGTCAATACAGGGTACTCCCATTCAGTCTAGCAACTGCACTCAGAGTCTTCACGAGTGTTTTCTGAAGTAGAGACAAGGTAGTTCCACTGTCTTCGTGTATCTAGGCAACTGGCTTCATACAGGCAAGACATATCCAGAAACCATAGGATCGACCTAATTGCTATGCCATCTCCTAGCATCACTGAAAATCTCTATGAACACAAGAGTCTACTCTGACTCAGACCCAGACTGTAGATTTTGTAGTCAGTCAGAGGAGAATTTTTCTTCCTATGGACAGATTCCAAGCCATGGGCAACCTGATAAATCAGATTATGCACAACCTTAGGATGTAGGCCTGGATTTGCCTTACTGTCTGGGTCACATGGCATCATGTACTTACATAATGCTATTCACCAGCCTTCACCTTTGTTGCTTGCAGGCTTGGTTTTGAACAGTAGATAGATATGCTGAGCAAACACAGCATGAACACTGTAATGACAATCCCCATCAAGATAAGGCCTCTCTGACTTAGTGCAAAGATCTTAGAAACATAGGACTGGAAGGGACCTTGAGAGGTCATCTAGGCCAGTCCCCTGCATTCATGGCAGGACTAAATATTATCTAGACCATCCCTGACAGGTGTTTGTCTAACCTGCTCTTAAAATTCCCCAGTGATGAAGATTCCCGAACCTCCCTAGACAATTTATTTATTCCAGTGCTTAACCACCCTGACAGTTAGGAAGTCGTTCTCCCCCGCCTTCCCCCTCTTCCCCCCCCCCCCCAAAAAAAACAACCACCCAACAAAACCCAACTGGAATGGATGTAAATCTCCTTGAAGTCAAAGTAGTTTGAGACGCATGCTGGACATTATTAGCATTAATCCAGTTTTACCACGTTCTCATACTGTCAGACAATATGACAGTTGTATTCTATGTAAACAAACAGGCATGATATCTATTCCCCTGTGTATAGAAGTGGTCAGTTTATGGAACTGGTGTATCAAGAATCTCATACCTCCCAGGAACCCAGAATTTGCTGGAGATATTGGGTGTTCCTGGATACCCTGATGGCAGACCCTCCTTACAAAATATTTCATAAAGACAAAGTCTCACTATGACTACATCTGAAATTCACCCCCCAGTAGTTTTGAAATTTCTCATAAGCCAGACCATCCACTCACCTGTGTTCTTCCCAAAGCCCCACACTTTCAGCAAAGAGAAAAGACAACATTCCTTCAGTATGAGATGGGCTTTGGCATTTTACCTACAGAGAACAAAACAGATCAGAAAGTCACCTAAGCTGTTCATTGCTGTAGTACAGAGACTGGCAACCTTTGGCCCGCGTCCCGCCAGAGTAAGCACCGTGGCGGGTTGCAGGCCAAGGGTTGCCGATCCCTGCTGTAGTGGAACGAGCCCAGATACAAGTTGTTTCCTCCTATAGGGTCTCCAAATGGATCTCTGGCTGTATCCTACTTGTTATGAGCTGGCACATCTTCCTCGCTCACTCTACAAGAGCACAAGCAGCCTTGGTAGCATCTCTTCAAGAGATACCTCTGCTTGACATTTGCAAGGCAACAACGTGGAATTCTACCTATGCATTCAAGAGACATTGCACCTGGGTCAATGCCTCCTCCACTGACACATCCTTTGGGATGGTGGTTTGTGAAGCAGCCATGCCACCTGCCACTTCACACCCTCCTCCTTTCTGAGTACTGCTGGTCAGTCATCCACAGTGGAATACAGATAGGGACTAGAGATTAAAGAAGAAAGGGAAGTTATTTACCCCTCACCACTGGGGTTTTTTGAGATGTGTGGTCCCTATCTGTCTTCCACTCCCCACCCTCCTTCCCCTCTGCTTCAGACCATCTCTAATTGGTAAGAGGAGGGACTGGAGAGGCATTGCTCTGCACCGCCCTTTATACCCTTGGCACAGAGCATAAGGAGAGCAAGGGTGCAACCATGGACCAACGGACACTGCTTGAAAGAATTCCTCAGTCTCAGAAACTTCCATCTTTATTTTTTAGTTTATTGCTAAAATGTATGAATTGTCCTTTTTTATTGGTATGATTATATATGATCTATTTTTACATGTAAACTTTTTAGACCCAGTGGCCCACTGTGGTTAAAGGTTTGTTTTGAATACATGTCTAGTGTGCTACCTTTTCACAGAAGAAAAATGTTGAATGCATTTTTATGCGGGGGAAGAGATCATTGAATGTATGGAAACCCTTACTGGCTGAATTATACAACTGACTTGGTATATCTTGTTCTTTCGGTATTGCCACTCTGTTCATCACCTTTTAGTGCTTTAGGCATATGGCATGCAGTTCATCCAGAGAAGTGTCAACAACATGGCATATGTTGTATGTACTGATCTGGATACACCACTGAAAATAATGGGCCCAACTTTGAAAGACATTGTGCTAAGAATAGAGAATGCAGCGATATGCAAACAGTTAATTCGCCATTAGTTTCATGTTTGAAGTCAGAGGGCTGTATTTTAATGACTTTTATTATTTAGTTTGCTATTTATTTGTTATTCATGCAAATTAAAAATGTAATCTTGCAGTCATGTTAATGCAGGGAGACACCTGCACCCCAGTGCAGAACCCAACTGACATCAGTGGGCTCCGTGTGGACTCCTGGGTCTACCTGTGTGGAGACAATTGCAGGATCAGAACTTGTGTGAGAGAGAGAGGTAGTAGTACTTATGCCAGCTTGATGGTTCTGTTGATCCAAATTGTCTTTTTAATCCGTAACAGGGACAGTGCAGCATGTGACAGGCTTTCCCCATGCTGTCCCGTCCATTTGCCTCAACCTTAACTTGGAGAGGCCACCTGTAAAAAAAACAAAAACAAAAACAAAACAAAAATAAAAAAAAAGAGTGGTTCAGTCATTCAGTCCTTTTTCTGAGTACTGCTAGCAAGTCTGTTGATTGAGGGATGATATTAGTGATACGGATAATGGACTGAGCCCACCAAAGGCATTTTGTATAGGCCATTAGACGGTCAGTCAGATTAGCTCACTGCTGACCTGTGTCCCAGTCCTGCAAGAGGACACACGCAGGCAGATTGTTGTGACTACATGGAGACCCTTTGGTGGCAATGGGACTCTGTGGGCACCATTTGAATCCTATTGAGGATCAGGGGACCTGGATTCATAGTGGTAACGTGCAGGTGAAAGGCTCTGTATCCCATTCCCAATTTCTGGAGCTATCCAGTTCCCCACTCCTCCAATGCACCTTTCATTCCCCAGGAATGCCAATTTTAAAATGAAGAAATTTTGAAATAAATGTTTATTTTAATCGCTGTGCCAGAGAACTTTGCAAGTATGTTTCACCTTTAAAATAAACTATTTGTACTATATTCTGTGTCTCTTTAGCTGTTTGTTTTGCTGCATAGGACTTGCTCTGAAGCTTTAATGTCTGAAGTGCAGAGAAGCAGTGAGTGGAGAAGACATAGCTCCTTTCCAACAAAGAATACATATTTTTCTGTTATCTGTATGGTCTTTTAGCGGTTCATGATATTCAAGGGATTGTGCAGCTCACCACAAGGGCAAAACAGAACAATAAAATATTTGGTTTTAACTTTATTGAATGCTGAACATTTTGTGCATGTTTATGAGGGTTAAACATTAATAGCACATGTTAATGAGTATATGTCTTGAGCCAGCTTCTGAGATCTTTTAGTTAGTGCATGAATTTTCTAATTGATGACAATACTTGTAACATGCCTAATTATGAAGTCATGTTCTAATCAAACCTTGAATAACTGAAGATTTTCCCCCCATCATTTGCAGTTATGTCAGTGGCAGACACACATCATTCCAGTGCTTATCCTTTCTGGTTTTTGTCCTTAAACATTCATTGCATCTTCTTTTCTGAAACATGTATTTGTACTGAATTTCAGCACGTGTGTGTGTGTGTGCGTGTATCTTTTTAAAATTTTACAACATCAACACAAATGGCTGAAAAATGGTGACAGCCTCTCAAGTTGTTGCACCACTTTGTCGTACTTCCAGGTGAAGTACGTGAAAGTGATTATAGGTAATAAATATCTTTTTTTTTAAAACTTATTGCAGAGGCAGTTTTTCCCCCTGTTAATGAGGGTAATTTGACTTGGTTGAAGGATTGCAGTTCTTAAGAATTAATGCAGCAATCCAATTCAAAGATTTAAAGAGATCTAAGATTTTTCACAGGTCGTGTGCTAGTGAATGTGCTCCTATCACATAGCAGCTAATGGACTTGAACAACAGTCTGTCATTTACTGTTACCTCAGTGTATAGCAGCTTTGCCCTTGATAGCAAGTATACTTTCCCAGAGCAGGTTATTTAGTACTGTGGTATATTTGTAACACTTTTAAAGAGAGTATCCTGTTTCTAACAGCCCTTATTACCGTATAAAGTGAGGTTAGCTTTCTGATTTTCTTAATTATGTGTTTGAATCCTAATATGCTGTAGACTAAGGTATTTTATGCTCTGATAGCTGCCTTCTAATTTTTTTCTTCTTTTCAAATATGGCTTTATATATACATACATATAAAATATTTTATACATTGCATTTTCACTACACTACACACAGGGTTAATTACATAAATACAGAAGTGATATGCCTTGGTCTCCATAAGTTCCCATTATTTTTAGGGATGCATTATTACCTTTTAACAATGTTTAGTTATGGCTTATTTGTAAATGATGTTAGAAATGCTCTAATTTCTTGATCCTATTATGTTCCTGGGTATTAAAAATCCTATTTTAAGGTAATTAGAAGGATTCTCTTCCATTTAAATGTGTGTTCTCCAGACAGTGTCACTCTATACTCTGCACACAAGAACCTTTGTTCCTTAATTAGAAAAAGGACTAGAGCTCATTAATTGTGGATACCAAGTGATGTCTGCTTAAATGGTGAAGCAATAATACAGTTTAAATAATGATTGAGCCTACATTTTTAAAACTCTTATAATATTTAGAATTGATAGTGATAAATACTCTGAATATGATCCAATTTCCAGGGAATCATATTGAGACTTATTGAAAGCTCTCTCTTTAGGAGATTGAACCCCAGTCAGATATAATAAATAAGAGATGAATCGCACTGGTACAGTGTCTGCCATTTTAAAAAGTCAGCATTTATCAACAGTCTCTACACAATGATATCTGAGATACCACAGTTTTCCCCTGTACTTAGCAAAAGGAAATAATTGTGATAACTGTCTAGCAACTGAATGGTTTTGATCTTGGCCTTATGGAGTCAGATTGTGATGAAAAGAATATTTTAATTGCTTGCTTGCAAACAGGATGTGTTATAAATGTTTTAACACTTCATAAGGGTTTATTTTGGAATATGATGACACGTGTCCTTTGTCCTTTACATTTTTAACATCTCACTTGCTTCCCCTAAGGAAGAAAATGCAAGAACTTTGAAAGCTAAAATACAACACCATTTACCGAACGATATGAATCTATATAGTGGCCATAGACCTGGGCACTGTGCATCCCTTCAGATATGCCGCAGTATTGCTTACATTTCAGGCTTCTACAGATTTGGCGTGAGCTCCCACTTTTATTAGTAAGGGCAATGCTGAAAGAGAGCAGAAGCTTATGGAAGCTGATCATTTGGTTTTTTTTCACATCAGGAGCCAAGTACTTGTATTTCTCTTGCTTCACACATATAATATTACACTTTCACTCAAATAGGGATCATAGAAATTAGAGATGTAACAGGCTGATTAGATCATTTAGTCCTTCACTCTGCCATTGCAGGAGTAGCAGTGTGACATCAAGGCCTTCTGCATCCATACATTCACAGCAGATGCTGCCATCCTACTGCGTGTCTATGGGACAGAACTTGTGCCGTGGTTTACTGCACAGTTGAAGCCAGGTACCCTGGAGCTGCCAATTTCTGTGCTTTAATATTTGTATACATTTAAAATTCTGATTTTTCGCTAGTATTCTGAGGCATTTCAAAGGATGAATCGAACAGCACGGGAAAGAATTTGAAAGATATAGATTATTAGGAAGGTGAACACTTCTTTTGAGGAATGACTGGACCATGTTCTGTAGCATCACCCTGGTTTCACTCTCTACCTCCTGCTGTCCTTTTCAGCTCCCCAATTCAGACTTTTATTTCAGCACTACCTTTTTCACCTACTCTCCCAGCCCATTTCTGTCTTTTTTTCCCCCTCTTCTCACTTTGAGCAATAAACAAGGATAAAATTGGTCTAATTTTTCTAATGCTCATGAAAATCCTTATTAACAGAATAGAGTGTGTCATAAGTGAAGACTAGGACATTTGACATGTAGAACTGTGGGTTTGTCTTCTGTTTTACTAGTGTTATGAATCAGAAATGGTGACTTGGGCTGCGGGATGGAATCTTCACTCAAAATGTACTGCTTTCTAGCATTGTCTGGCTGGAAAATGTGATTTTGGGGGGGGGGGGTAACCTTCTATGTTGTACAGCTCTCTGTGAAAAAGAAAAATAGTTTTTTACACTTTAAAAAACACTGTTCTTCAATTGGCTATGCAAAAATCTTATTACAGTATTTTTTCCAAACCTGCACACATAATGTTCAGTCAAGGAGAAAACAGCAAAAAACAGTTGTTGATGGACTTAGCAGAGAACTGGATTAAATAAGCATTAGTCTACTGAAGCTGATTACAGGAATATGAAAATGCAGTATCTTAATGGTACATATTTTCATGTGGCAGCTCAGTTGCCTTTCATTTTGCAGCTAATATGTCTATTCTTATGAGTCATTTACTTCTTTAATTACCTTTTGCAGGCAAGGCACCATGGTATATTAATGTGAATGATTTTTACTGCCAGTTTATCATACAATGCCCCAGAAGTTGAAAGGCATAATTGACTTGGAAGAGCAGCTCATGAAGGAAACAATATTTAGTTGACAGTTTTCCTTGTACTCTCTGTTGACGTTTATGAGTTTACACTATGCTAAAGGAGTAATAAACACAATTTTCTTTCAATAACAGGAAAGAGTAGCTTCTAAAATACATTTGTGGAAAACAGATTTGTTCATTTCTTGAATAATATAAAATAATGTATTTCCAGTGCGGAGACGTATATAAAATTGTCAATTGAATTAAACTTTGGAAGGTGCATTTATAACCAGCCTTAGAGCATTAGAACATATTAGGATGCAGATTAATCAAATCAATCTAATGAATATTTAAATTATATACAGATTTGGATAAATCATTTTCAAATCTGGGTGTTGGATTATTTGGTGGCCTTCTCTTCAATGGGAAAACTTGAAGAGAGCATGCAAATCTGTTTGCATAGGTGGGAAAATGCTAGTCTACGAGCTCTTGTTAATGAAATCCTAATTTGCAGTTTATCTCGGTAACTTTCCTGAAGTTATAAGCTTGAGAAAAGTTGAAAATACAGGATTGCAATCTGTCAAAGTCTGGGTTGTTTCTGGAATGATATTTTTATTGAATTGACCTTGTCAAATAGCAAATTCTCTTTGAATACATCCAAGGGATCATGCAAAGGTATGATTAATCATGTCGTCCACTTTAATTAATTTAAAGGCGCACATGCACTCATGGCTAGCTTTAAGCCCCCACATTTCCAGCCTTAGTATGATGATGCAAACTATTCTCTCGTTGGCTTGGAGAGAGTTAAACTTTTCAGGTTTCTGCGATTGTTTGCAGTTCAGCCCCATGCAACATAATGAAAGTTTTCGAGCCATCTGTTGTTAAGCTGGCGGTGAGCAAGGCCAGTATATCCAAACAAAGTGCTGGCCTGCTGTAAACTGAACCTGTCAGTTTAGCATAGCTTTGTTGACCTCCCCAATGTGCAGGGCAGCCTGTGGTACCAGGCGCTGGCTGTGTATATAGCTTAGAAGGGAACTGCTTAGGGGGACCATGTTTACTTTTTCCACTTAGTGTTCCTCCCACAGGTTTGAACTAGTTTATAGTAAATCTTTAAATTGACACTGTTTTTTTTCTATTCTGAACTTTTTGGGTTACTGGGGGGGAAAAATTGGCCATTGCTGGTGTTTTGAACTTTTCAGAAAAGATTTCAAGAAAGCAAGGTGTGTATGTGTGTGATAAATAGGTTCACAAATATCACAGCTTGCTTTCTGGGCTGCTATTGTCGTCTTTGTTCTGTATTATTTAAGATCAGTTACTCATTTGCTTTTGAGTTTTGGGACTAGTAGACAAGGTGGAGCATAGTAAACAGTGAGTGCTCCTGTGTGTGTTGTCTTAATACGAAACTGATGTTGCAGCCAACAATATCTGGAACTGGCCTCCTTTGCCTTTTTGGGGGGGTTTGTTTCGGTGGGTAACATTTCCACTAGATGGTTTTATAAAATCTAAGACGTGTCTGACTAAAATCCCAGCGATCAAAGCTGGAAATGGCTGGAACCCTCATGCTTTTCTTTGTTTTGTTTTCTTTCTTGTGTAACATGTCAAGCTTGCCTGATTTTTGCATTCTCACCCCTGTCTCAATGCACTTGCTGTATCTTTCCTAGTCTCCTTGTTCCTCAAACTTTCTTCCTGAATGAATGTTTATTTTTTTGTTTTTTGTCTAGGAGACAGTATATGACATTTTACCGTAAATCTTAATCCATGGTAAACAATTTGTGACCATGTTTGAAGGGTTGGCAACAAATCTCACTGGGGCTGAGACAAGAAAATAAGTGTTCCCTATCTCTGATGTTTGCTTTTTGGACTCCACCTACAGCAAATACCTTTGTGCTTTGACCTCTGCCAGAATTACTTTTTCTACTTTATTTTCTATACTTCTGGTGTACTTCTTGTGTGGTTTTTTGGCCTCTTCAAGTACATTTTAGCTACCCAACTGTTTTTGGAAAGCAGTCTTGTTTTCTGTGACCCAAATGCTGCAGTACTTCCTTCGTCAGTAAGAATTTTACCTGAGTAAAGACCCGCATAATTGTGGCTTTGTTGTGTATACCAAACATACCTCTTGTGCAGTTACTAAAGTACATCCTATTCTACCATTGTTAAATATATTGCAGCCAGTCAGTAACTTCAAATGGTATGTATCACATGTAGTGGAATCACCTCAGTAGTTCACAGAAAGTAAAGAAAGAACAATTAAAAGTCATTAAAAGCGGTTCTTTATTTTAAACATACTAGAGGGTTGGGAATTCCACAGTGAAGGGTATAATGTATACAGGACCAGTCACCAATCAGTGATGTTTCAAGTTACATTCTGTGCCATATGTTTTAGGTGCAAGAAGTATGTCAGTGGTGAAAAACACTCCATTTAAAATTCAAATGACTGCACTTACTAGGAAATCCCATACAACCCTAATCTGTTTGTAAGGTGACTGACACAAAGTGCTTTTTGTTTTAAGGTAAAAGAAAATGCTTTCAGGATAGGGTTTCTGGTATAAATGTCAGGTGCAATGCAATGTGTGCTCACTAAAGAAGTCGAATTGATAACCTTGGCATTTAGGACATTGCCTTTTATAAAATGAAATTGTATTTTGTTTTTAAAAAGTAGGACTACATTAAGAGGTCACCTATTAGCTATGTTTTTGCTAGCTGTCTGAAACTCAGCTCTACTGTCTATTAAACTCAAACCACTATGTAAACATTCCTGTGTTGTTCCTGGTCTCTACAATGGCCAAGGGGATCAGGTTTCACCTGCCTGCACATCTTCAAGCAATTAGAGCAATTAGCTTGAAGCCATTTCACATTCAAGGTCTGCTGTGACATTCAAGTCCAGAAGAAGTCTGGAGAAAAGAAAAAAAACCAACAGAATATAGAATGGCCACTTTTCAAAACACATGAATAAATAATCCACTTTTCTTTTTGTATTTACAGCTACTAAAGGATGCTATTGTATGGGTTCTGAATACGTATGCAAAATCGTTGTTACCAAGAAAGCATCTTAATCATTTAAACTCGATAATGAAGTTTTGCCTATGTGTTGGGATGGGTAGCAGGGAGGAAGAATAGCAACCTGACTTCCAATGGTTACTGGTGTGAAATGATGTTGTCCTGGTCATATTTATTGACCTCGTTTGCTTGTCGGACAAATTTTTCTTCTTATTTACGTGGGGATTTATATTTGATGTTAACACTGTAAAACTGCATTCATTCAGGTAAATGTATCCGTTACATTGACATTCAGCTCTGAATTTAGTGATTCTAGCAGTAAGTCTTCAAAGCTGCTATTTTTTAAAAGGTTGGAGCAGATTAGTGGTGACCTTAAAA
Organism: Mauremys mutica; assembly: GCF_020497125.1. Lineage (NCBI taxonomy): Eukaryota > Metazoa > Chordata > Testudines > Geoemydidae > Mauremys > Mauremys mutica. Next base: position 9,875,762 of record NC_059078.1, on the reverse strand, counting down.
GATTAAACTAGTTCAGTTTAAAGATAAATAATCAGCCTTTAGCACATTAGATAGCTACATAAGCATGACAGAAGGTGACTTTCTTCCAACAGTTCTAGAATCGAGGAAGCATTTTTACATTTGTAACTTGGCTACACAGGACCAGTGCTTTGCAGAAAGAAAGACATAAACTGATTACAACACTTCAAATTGGTTAATGCAGTTTTAAATCCGCAGTTTTCCTGTTGGTTTATTATGCAGAAGAGGGTAATTTTAAGAGCTATGCCCACTGCAAAAGAAGATCTTGCTTTGCTGTCCCGGAGGGTGTTCTTAATCAGAAATAACCGCAGGCTAAATTATAATGTGGAATTCTGTTGCCCTTTAACCTACTGCCTGCTCATTCAGTGTTTGCTAACAAACAGCTCTCAGTACAAAATTGTTTGAGAATTACTTTTTCGTTATATGTGCTGACTTCAATTAAAATAAGCTTTTTGGGGGTGGGGAATTGAAAACATGTAGATTTCCTGGGAAAGTTTTAGCAATAGTTTTCTTACAAGTCTTCTCCAGTACTTAACTATACACATGGTGGCACACGTAGTTCAATTTAAATAAAATCATCTCATGAACTAATATTTCTATAGTGGTGGGAAGAAGGAGAGTTTAATGACAGTCGCGTAACTAGCCACTTTGAAGAACTAGAACTCTAAGACATGTGCATCCTAAAAGGGTGGATGTTCCAAAGGACGAGGTTACTCATCTCTTGAATACAGGCAAGTCTCATCTTACGCGGGGGGTTCCGTTCTGCGGTTAGCGCGTAAAGCGAAAACCGCGTATAGTGAAACACTCATTGAGTTGAATGGCGGGCGAAATCGCCCGCACTACAGATGCAGTTTTTATATTGTTTTTTTTTCTTGTTTTTACCGACCGCGCAAAGCTGAATTTGCGCATGTTAAATGCGCCTAAGATGCGACTTGCCTGTACATGATTTCCACCAGCAAATCTCTAATTCTGCTTGTTACTTTATGGGCAAGCATGGATAACTATTCCATATTATAAACAGTGATATTTTGAGTGGGGAAGTTAAAGGCATGGTGGACTTTTTTATTTTATGTTCAGAAACACTTAATTAAAATGTACAGTTGGCAAATTAATTGGCAAGCTTAAAGTGAGTATTACTGAGTTAGTAAAAGACTCATTGCACGACACCCGTTTTCCCCCTTAAGTTTACATGCTGGAGCGGAAACGTGGTACTTCGAAAGGAGGTGATGCCTCTGTAAAGCAGATCCTTCCAATTTTTTTTTTCTAGACTAGTCTTCTGTTTCTATGATCTGCCTTTTGAACTGTTTTTGTGGCTGATCAGTTCCACCTAATATGTCTCTTGATTTCTGCTATTGTAATACTCAGACGACATGCTGTTCTCTTCATTTTTATAAGCTTTAGATGCTCCTGCCTGTCATACTCTGGCGGTTTATCTTCAGCGTCTGGATTTGCTTTCAGACTTGCATGTCTATCAAGCTGCTGTTGCTTTGAATGTGAGATCAAAAGAAGATGAATTCCAGTAAAAAATTTCCTTGTATGAAGAAAAGATTGGGGCCTATGTAAACATCCCACTGACAGCTCCCAATGAGTTATTTTAGCAGAGCATTAGCACCCAGAATGACAGACAGTCCAAGACTACATGCTAAATAACAAATCAGTCCCTTCAGCAGCAGCACGTTGCCACAACAGCAATACATTTTCTAAAGGAATCCTGTTCCTCTTTTTTTTTTTATTGAATATGGCTGTTCGACTGTTCATCTCTTTTCAAGCTGCCTTACAGTGCCAGCCCTAGTTTACTTTTCTTGACAATATCTGTATCATGTCACCAATATGACAGAAGACAGGACTTTGATAATTGGGGTGAAAGACAGTCAGTGAGTCATCCTGAGTTAAATAGGTAGTTTGTTTTAGTGAGTGAAAGGAAAACGTAAAGAAGAAAAAGCATCTGCTAGAATATTGAATGCTTACTCCTAAGATGTTAGATCCAAAGGGTTTGCGGGGAGGGGTTGTGTCTTTTGTTGTTGTTGGTGGTGGTTGTTCTTTTAACAAATCAAGCAGTTTGAAAAATAGCTATGAAGTCTGGCCAACCCTAGAAGACAATTTTAGACATAAATGTATACCACTGCAGAAAGTAGGAAAGTCTAGCTGGATTGAAACTATATGTAAATATGAATTTGCCTAGCTGTATAAATGAACTAAATTTTTGCTGCTGTTTGGTCTAGTTCGGGGCATAATTCATTCTCTGTGTTTCTGCATATAGACAGGGTGCTTTTAATAATGCAGAATTAATAGATGATTTTTTTTGTGATGTTAAATACAACTTTGAAATTACCTGCAAGCTCCTGCTGATCTTTCAACTTTGCAAATGAAGAATTACTTAAGGAATTCTTGTGGTTTCTTTGTCATTTAATAAAAGCAGACGTTGCTACTGTGGAGGCAAACCTCCCGTTGTTGCCTACAAAGGGCAGTGCTCCAGTGTGTTTTCCCTTCAGTGTGCGCTTCGGCTGCACAGCACTTCCTGTTTATTCAAACATCTTTTTACCATTCTTCAACCCCCGCTTCACAGAAACAGCCAGAACACATCTACAGCAAGAAGACGGAAATCTAAAGACAGACAGTAAGAGCTTACTCTGTTAAACTCTTCATTTTCTCTGTAAGTGTTCAGAGAAAAGGAACACGTAGCTTGGGTTGAACTTTTAACTTGCTGTCTTCCTCGGTGGAGGAATTCTTGCAATGTAGGGAAAATTCATAGCCTAGGTTTTTAGAGCAAAATAAGATGATTCAGTTTGTTTACTGCCTTGTTGTCCACCAGCGGGTATTTTTTTTAACAGATTTTTAAAGAGAGCTGGCTAGTTCTAACTCCTCTTTTGGTGCACTGTCGCTTTCAAATCTATCTGGAGCTTAAGCAGTTGTGTTGTCATTAACCTTACGGGGGCTGACTTTAGCTTAGAATCTATGTATGTTCATTATGTTTTGTGTGTTTTCCTAACATTTTCACAAGTAAAAGAAGTCAAGAGAGCAAAAGAGAGACTCAGAGTCTGTGTCTGCAGAAATGTTTCTTTTTGTCTTCCCCAAATTGTTTGCTCTGTCACCATTTGTGAATCAGGCTTGCTAATATTTGTACCAATTTCATGCTAATAAAGATCAGGCTGCTGAAACAAGCATGGCTATTATCTCATTCATATTACCATTGTTTAGACTGGTGATATTACAAAAGAAAAGGGAAACCATGCTCACTTTTGGGGATGGTTGTTAACTTTCATGTGAGGGGCTTTCTCTCCAGATCTTCAGTGTTAATGATTAGGGTATCTGTGCATCTCAGCACTTTTTCAAAGATAGCATTGATTCTCTGTGTAATCTGCATTTGTAACATGTATGTTGTTTATCCTGTCTGTTCAACTAAAGTATTCAATATTTCCTTGATATTCTCCCCTCTCCCTTGAAAGTCCACTAAAATAAGTAGGTAACTTTTTTTATGTGATCATTTATTGCATTTGTATACTGGCTATAAAACATAAGAGGAAATGGAAAATACATAGCCTGACCTATGGAGAAAATCCATCCTCACTGGGGCTTTTTCTGCCTCTGTGAGGTCCCTAATACACTTCAAAATTTTAAACTGTAAACTCCCATCTTCCTAGAAAAAAGAGCGAGGGAGAGAAATCGAGCTGTGTATTCAGCCAAACCACAAGTACAACAAACATATTTTCTAAAATATATTGCTAGGCTGGCTTTTTAATGTTCAGAAGTTGTTCTACTTTGCAGGGGGAAATGGTATTTGCAACTGCCTTAAGGACAATTTGTTTAACAGTAGGAGTAATTGCATGGGGAAAATGGAAAGAGTGACTGAAGTTATTTACTCAGATGTTAGTGTAGGTGTGGGGCAGAAAACTCACTGTGGGAACAGTGGGCTGCTTTTCTTGGTATCTTAGTCTATTTGATGACCATCAAATTTCCCAGCTCGCTGGTTTTGTTTTTTCTGGATGGCATGTTTGATTATTTATCAGAAGGGAAAGGGAGTAGCTGAAGCAAATAAACATGTGACCAAGCTGTGTTTTGTTTTCCACTCAGAAGGCCATGCCCTTTAACAGATATACAGAAAATAATAAGGGTATTGTTTTATGATAAAAGGAAATTGTGTGTGTCATTTTTTAGCAAGTCACTTAACCCTTCGTGGTCTGTGGCCTCCACCTTCTAAAAGCTCCCAAGGTTTGCACCTGGGAGTTAATCTGCTGTTTTTTATGTTTTTGTCAGTGGAATGTTACCACAGATTATTTGTTCCACCATTTGGATTTGGTAGATTTATTATATAGTCATTTCTGCTTCAGCATATCCAGAGGGTTTTTTTTGTATTAAAGTGAGGTGATTGACTAGGTCAGAACCACTTGCAGCTTTGTGGAAGGATGGATGTTGACTTTTGAGCAAAAAATGGACAGCACTGTTAGCTGTTCTGGTATTGCTTCATCCACTGTTACAGTGTGGAGTTAAAACAGTGCTAAATCCATTTCAGACACTCTCTCTTTAACACAATTCTTATTAATATCATCATGGACAGTACGTGGCTTCTAATGAGAGTTTTAAAGAATGTTGACTCTATCTTCTGTGAAAAACTATACACTAAATCACTATCAAGAAATGAAATAGGGGGTTGTCTGATCGGTGAGAAGTAGGTTGCTTGTTTTAAGGTGCTTTTACTGGATTAAAATAAACAAGACTGTGACATACTGGGGTACAATTCAGACCCTTTCGGGGGAGGGGGGCTGTCACCCCTGCCCTGCAACCTGATGTGCCTCACAATGCCTTGCTGAAATAGCTCCCACCTGGGCCACTTACAAACAGCCTTCCAGAATGCAAGTCATACCCTGAGTGCCTATGTGTAACTGCAGCCTGCCAGTTGCAGCCTGGCTCTCACCAGCCTGGGTTATACTGTAGGGTGACCCCAACATATCCCCAGTCCTGGCTTTTCCCCAAAAAATGTGTGTCCTGTACTGCCCAGCCCTCTTCTGGACAGTACAAATATTTTAAATTCATTATTCCTTGAAGGGGATAATATACCATTTTATAATCTTAAATAGTTACCCTGACACTTCATTTTAAACACACTGGATTAGTAAAATAAAGTTTATTAGCTACAAAGAGAGAGCTTTTAAGTGAGTACAAGTAATGAGGCATAAAAGTCAGAAATGGTTACAAGAAAAATAAAGAGAAAACGTTTACTAGTGCCTAACTTAACAAACTATTAGATTCCAGCAACATTTCTCACCACATGCTTCCAGCAAGATTATTGATCAAACTCTTCAGGTCAGGACTCTTCTCTGTCCCCGCCCCATCCCCGAGTCCAGTGGATGTTTTCCTCTGTCATTTTAGGTGCGATGCCAGAAACAGACTGGGCAGGGGGAAGTGTTTAAGGTGTTTGCCCTGCTTTTTATAGTTTCCGTCCATCTTTTGAAAAACATTTCTGGCTGGGAGCTCCGTTTTTTCCCCAACTGTTTGAGTTTTCTTTGTTTTCTATTTCTGCTTGATGACTCTGTTTACTGCTTAAATGCAAATTAAGGCAAGCACACACTAGTTTGTTCAAGATAGGCCACTTTGACCAGTTTGGTGCTACAGGAGTTTCAGACATCATACAGGGAAATCCTGTAACGTCATGTACAGTGTTTCGACACCTATTTTATCAGGACAGTACTGACCGTAAAATTATGAGTTTTCAAATGATATCTTACAAAGCATACCTTGTACAAAGATTGTTACAGTAGTGTGTAGGGTGTGCATTCAGGGCTTTATTCCATCACAATGACATTTGTGTGAAAGGAAACTGAGATGCAGTTTGCTTCACATTGTGCAGGTAGGTATAAATTTAATAGACTGACTTGCTTTCAGAATCTCTCTTTGTCTCTTAGAATTGCATGTCAGTTCGTGTGTTTATTAGCTCCCCTAGTCTGTAATACTAAGTGACTTGCTACTGTACCTTAGGTGTATTATCTAGGGTAAGGGTCATTCTTTTTGACAAGGACCTAGGTTATGGTCAAAAAAGAAAAAAATTATGATTCTTTGAAGTTGCATAAAGAAATCCACATCGGTAGTGGGTCCTGAGGAAGGACTTGAGTTAGGACAAGGTAGTGACTTTATTAAACTAGTTTGTGGAGGCTACTTCTTGCATAACGGGCTTGGTTGGGAGCACAAAGAAGTTTGTGGGAAAAATGGACAAACAGGCGGCAGAGCCTGGTATTGTAGGTTTAGTTCAGGGGGCAGAAGATGACATGGAAGAACACAAGAGCAGATGAGTAGAGAGGGACTAGGTCATGAAGAACCTATAAGGTAAGGACCAAAAGCTTGAATTTGATGCAGTGGAGAAGGGGAGCTAGCAAAGGGTCTCAACGGGCCTGTGGTATAGTCAGAATAACCGGTGAGGAAAATGTTCTTAGCATTAGAGTTTTGAATGGGCCCCGAGGAAGGAGAGACGGGGAGGGGAGAGAGCTAGGGGGTGCTATACTCGAGATGGGAGATTAGGAGAGTGTTAGAGGTGTGGACAAAGACAAAAGGCCGTATCTTAGTGATGTAATGGAGCACACTTCGAACACAACCATGATTTATGGATCTTGATGGAGAGCAGAGTCAAATATGACAGCCAGGCTGTGGGCCTGAGTAACAGGGAGTATGGTGGTGTCAACCGTGCAGAAAGTGTAAGGGAACATAGGAATTGGCATACGAGCTTGGACCAGTGGTCCGTTTGGTTCAGTATCCCATCTCTGGTCATACCTATTACCCGATGATTAAGAGGAAGATGCAAGAAGCCTCAAGACAGAGAATTACGGACTAACCTGCCTATCATGGAAGTTTCTTCCTGACCTGTGACGCTTAGAGGTTGACTGATGCCCTGAAGCATGAGGGTCCAAACCCTCTTTTATTTTGATATGTCTCTAGTGTGGCTGTGGATGTTCTCATTATTGTCTGTCCAACTGTCTAATCCTTTTTGGAATGCTACTGCACTCTTGGCATTGGCGGTAGCTTGTAAAAGTAATTTCCAAAGGATAATTGTGTTGCATATTAAAATTAATAAGTAAATAAATAAAAAATCCCTTGATCAGTTTTAAATTTCTTGCAAGACAGTGTAATAGAATGTCTCCCTTCTATTTCTGCTTTACCATTTTAAAAAATAAGGTTACTAGAACTGAACAGACTGTTTTAGGTAAGCATATGCCACTGAGTTGTAAAATGGCATTGTAATATTAGCAGTATTATTTTCCATCCCATTATTTATAGATCCTAACACTTCGTTTGCTTTTTGACCCCCTGCTGTGCACTGAATAGTGGTTGTATTGAGATGTCCGCAGTGATGGTGAGGTCTTCTTCCTGAGTGGTTACAGATAATTCAGAACTCAATAATGTATACGTGTAGTTAACATTATTCCATTCAATATTCGGTGCCTTTCGATTGTTAACAGAGGGTCCCTTGGAAGTTCCTACAGTTTTCACAAGTCTCAACTAACCTAAATAATTGTCTCACATGCAGATTTTGCCACTATGCTCTCCATCCCCAGATAATTACCGAATTTATAAAAACAGTATTGATGTTTGTACAGAACTTATGGCTGACACTTTAGCCGTATTGAAAATTGGGTTTTTAGTCCATGAGCCTCTGAATGCAGTTTTGCCCTATAATGTTTCGGAATGAGGGTTAAAAATATATTTAAAATACCTTGGCTACATAATAGAAACATGCAAGCTGTCCTGCGCAATATACAGCTCACATCAGAGCCACAGAAAGGCAGTATCCACTCGTACAGGACCTCTTCTTGGATATGAGAATTTCCTTGACTTCTGATGCCCGAAAAGAACCTGCAATAGTGGGTCCTCTATATATTCAATAGTCTGATTCACTTTGGATAAACATGGAGAAGTTCAGAAGCTGATCTAAGCTATCTGGGATAGCTCAGTGGTTTGAGCATTGGCCTGCTAAACCCAGGGTTGCGAGGTCAATCCTTGAGGGGGCCACTTAGGGATCTAGGGCAAAAATCAGTACTTGGTCCTGCTAGTGAAGGCAGGGGGCTGGACTTGATGGCCTTTCAAGGGCCCTTCCAGTTCTAGGAGATAGGTATGTCTCCTATTATTATCAAAAACGGTCTGGACATCTCATAAGATTTTTTTCATCCTTCAAACAGTTCAGTTTGCATTATGAGCTGAGGCCAGTGTCAGGTAGCATTCATTCTATCAGGGTGTATTCGCCCAACCCTCTGCCCAGAAAGGGCACAAGCACTACAGAAGATACTCCAATGCAGATGACAGAATGGCAGCTCTGGAGTGACTCCACTGCCATTCTGTGGTGTTGGAAGGAAGGATTCTTATTTCCTCTGCTGTACTTCCCCTTATTCTGGAGAGCTGTGCCCTTGGGGAAGGATTTGGGCCTGTGGGAGAAAAATAACATATTTTTTTCCTCTCCATTGACCTACATTGAGCTAGGAGACATTTCAGGGGCACAAAGTGGTGTAAATTAGAAATACTTTGGTAAAAAATAATGTGTATAAATGTATAATGGTCCCTGTATTGCTCCAGCAAAGAGATCACTCAGGAAGTGCATGGCTATATCCATCTGCCTAAGCCAGGCAGTCAGGGCCAGCCAATCACCATTTTATTTAACAAATTAATTAATTTTTAGCAAAGCTTTTCCTTCCACCCAGCACCAATATACAGAGCTGACCGATGTCCCCTTGGTAAACGCCAGCCTTCCAGAGACAACTGTGCTGTAACAAATGGGTGGAGGACAGGTGAAGAGTGGACAGGCGGGAGATATGGGCAGGAAGGGTAGCCAAGAACAGGGGTTCTGAGGAGAAAAAGAGCAAGACTGGGAAGAAAAATCAGAGCTGGGGTACGAGAGATGGAGAAAAGGGGGTGGAGAGGAGAGAGGTTCCAGTGCATGTTTTCCTGTTCCGGAAGGGGTTGAAAGCACTGGCTTAAGAGGAGCGGAGGAATCGGACACCTGCTTTTCTTTGCATCTTCTGTATTTTACCTGTCTTTGGGTGCCTCTTGTTTTTGGTTCCTTTCCAAGTTGGTAGCGGGTTCTGCTCACCTCCCCTGGCTCTGCTCCTCCCAGAGGAAGAGTGCCAGATGCTGCTGCTTTGCACCTTTTTGCATACTGCTCTGTTCCCCCTCACTCTCCACACGTTGCTCTGATCCTCAGCTTCTCCAAGGGGCAGTGCTGCTACACTCCAGCATATCCGTTCACTCTGCCTGCCTGGCTCCCACCTCTCTGCGCAACCCCACTTGCTGCTCCAAGAGGAAAGGTGCACAAGAAAGAGGAGTGTGAGTGACATTAACCAACCCTGAAACTATAGTGTAGCCAGACGTCAGAGCTCGGTGATTGCATTGTGCGACTCCAGTCCCAGGAGCTGTGGAACAGAGCAGTGTGTAAAGATGGTTGGGAGCTGCGAAAGAGGACACAATTGACAAACACTGGCTGAAATCTGACCCCTCCTCCCACGTCTGAGAACTAACAGCACTTCCCAGGCATGACTGAATGGAAGCAAGAAAACCCTGTAGGATCTCCACTGAAAAGGAGTGGGTTGGAGCTGGCCTGTTCAGCTGCCATTCCAATATTACCTAACTTAGCCTATGCCTGAGGCCACTAAAATGTTGTTAAACTTGGAAGAAAACTGGATGATAAGAAATCTACATGTCTGATACTGAAGACCCTTTTTGTGCCTGAAACACTGCTGGGATTTTTAAAAAGGGTCTAATTGTGTGAAAACATGACTTCATGTTATTCTTGAAGGTCAGGGAGGAACGTCTCACATCTGGAAGTCTGGGTTGGGGTAATATTCTCTTTCCAGGCATGGTCTTGATTTCTTGTTCTTTTTTTTTTTTTTATTAAAGGGTATAATTAAAATCACAGTAAGACGGTGATACCAGCAAAGAGGTAGCTTCCTGCTTCTGCTACCCATGCTCCTCAGATTGCCATGTTACCAGCCCTGATTACTAGTGACGTGCTGCTTAGATGCTACCATCTCTTCCCTCATAGAGGAGGTTTTCTCAAACTAGGAACCCTAGGCTTATTGGTGGGCATATCTCTCATTTGCCCAGGCCCACATGTGGGGTGCAATCTGTGGCAAAGTCCCAAAAGAAGGGACATAAAAGATGATTCATGCAGGAGTTGAAAAGCCCATAGGGATTTTGTTCTGTATTGTAAATACCTCGTTCTGCAACCTGTGTTACGTGATTCTGTATATCTGATGTAAATAACTATCAACCATAAAACAATGGGCAGGGGTGCAACATTTACGTGAAACATACAGGTAGCACGGGAAGTAGATCAAGTGATGTCCCTTGGAATGAGGGGTATTTGAGGCATGTGACGGTTGAGCATGAATAGGGTCTCATGGGGCCTAAAACTCTTGTCCATCTTTTTATTTAGACCTTTGAAGGTCAGCAAATTCTAATTCTTGATTCCCTGTGTGAAGTTCAGCACGTACTAAAGTCTCACTCTCATGCTTTCATAGATTCGTAGAGGCCCGTCCAATCAACTAGTCTGAACTCCTTTATATCTATGCTTGGCAGAACTCATTTTTTAAAAAATAATTTTGGCGGATAATATCAATGTTTATTTTTAAGCATTTTTTCAGTTTTATCTATTTAAGTTTTCACAGTTGTGGGAAATTACGGGAGGAGAGGTCAGACAATCGCTATTTAATACAGTAGATGTTGAGATTCAGAAAGTTAAAGTTTTATAACTGTTAACAAAGAAACGGTCAACATAACATGTCAAAATGTAAAGTAAAATCCTTAAATCAAGCTCTGATACAGTTCTTAAGCAAGTTCTCATGTTCTCTCTTATGTTACCTGTCTGTAAATTTCAGTTATTACCAATGGAAATATTTTCCCTTGTTCGGTCTGTGTGTAGTGAAATGGACGTTAGTTACAGTTACTGATGAATATCTAATCCTTCCAATCCTGTTCATAGCATAGGCCGTTATTTTTCACCCCATTAGCCCTGTATTGAGCTTCCGGGACTCAGCAGGGTTTCCCCTGCAGTAACAACTCCTGCTCAGAGGGGGTTTTGGTCTAGCACTGGGTGCAGAGAGACTTTACATCCTCTGTTGTTAATATTCCCTTTCTTCTTTCCCCCCCCGCCCCCGTGGTGCCCTGGTAGCTTGGAGCCATATGCTGGGAAGAAGAGTTGGTGGTTGCTGCCTGCCTCAGGGCTGGGGGCTCAAGCAGGAGAAGATTGGGACGATAGATTAGGGCTATGGAGGCTTCCCTTGAGCCATTATTTCCTTTCCCCGTACGTCCCCCTTGAGCCCTTTACCTGCTCATCCTAGACCCATCGCCCAGGGCGGGTGCAAGGATGTTTCGCGCCCTAGGTGAAATTTCCACCTTGCACCCCCCACCCCCGAGCCCTGTGGCAGCTCGCCGCCCCCCCCATCCTACGGTGCCCCCCCCCACGGCAGCTCCCCCCCTCTGCCCTGTGGTGCCCCCCCCCCGCGGCAGCTCCCCCCGGCCCAGGGAGCCATGCGGCAGCTCCCCGCCCCAGCTCACCTCTGCTCTGCCTCCTCGAGCACGCCGTCACCGCTCCACTTCTCCCGCCTCCCAGGCTTACGGCACCAGACAGCTGATTGGCGCCATAAGCCTGGGAGGGAGAGAAGCAGAGCGGGCTGATGTGCTCAGGGGAGGAGGTGGAGCAGAGATGAGCTGGGGTGGGGAGTTCCCCTGCATGCCGCCCGCCCCCCACACTTGCTGCAGGCGGCCCTCCCCGCGCCCCCCTGCCCCAGCTCCCTCCGCCTAAATGCCGACAACGACCGGGGCGGCCAAAGATCCGGCCGCCGCGGTCACCACCGAAGGACCCCAAATGCCGCCTCCCAAATGCTAGCGGTGGTCGCCTAATGGGTTGCATGGGCCCCTGTTTCCCAGGGGTTCACATGTCACTCTCCAGTTTGTCTGGGTCAGCCTTACTGCATCTGGAAAAGCTTTGGGGAGAGAAACAAGCTGGAGTGTGTTAGGCCTCGCACTGAAGGGTGCTAGGCCCAGGCTACTAGAACTGTATATCCTTTAGTAGTCGGGTGTCTCATTATCAGCAGGTCGATGTGAATATTGAGAACCTGGAGGGTGAGGCTGGAGCTCATTTGCTTTGATAAAAATAGGGTCTGATGGAAAAACCGCTTGAGAGCCAATGCCATAGTATATTGGCTTCAATGGAGGAACAGTTAACAAGAGGCTCTGTAATTATATTTCCAATGTACAGTTCCTGTAAAGATTGAACATGGCACTGTAAATTTACTCGTCCCTTCTGTGGGTAAAAACGTCCCCTCCCCCGCCCCCCAATGTTTCCCACCCTTTAATCCCCTTCTCAGATTAGCAGCTGCTGGTTTTCTGAGGTCATTGGAGTTTCTCCAGTTTTATATTGGGAGCAAAATGTTGCCCTGCCCCCAGTCTTGTGTTTATGACTTTAAAATGATTGTGGAAATTGAAAGATTGAGTTGCTCGTAGTGAAAGCATTCAGTTACAGCCACAACTTAAAGCTGTAGGAGAATGGGTGTCCTGGGCAAAGAGCTGAGTAATGGCATTCTACCTAACTGGCCAAAAAAACCCCAACAAAAAACCTGTCCTGATGATCTCAAAGGGATAATTTGTTCCTCTCTGTGTGGAATTGGTTGGCAAGTGTTAAATGGCTGCTGCCTTCCATCCCATAGTTTGTGTTTCAATGGTGAGTGCAGTATGTCTCCCTTATATCCTTTAGAAATCGAGCATTGGGAGCTTGGATGAAAGATGCTGTATCAGCATTATGCTGAAGTCAATGGTAAAACTCTCAGTGGATTCAATGACGGCAAGATTTGGGCACTTATCATGTTGTTTCTTTTTACAGTGTCCCTGCAATACAGAATTTAATTCTTTCTAGCCATAGAAACAGACACTCCCTGACAACTGCACACTTACAAAAGAGCATACTCGCTGCCTGTTTGGGGTCTGTATGAAATGAGCTTGGTGGGCTCCGTCCACTTTCTAGCAATAAGGCAACCGTGTCACCAAAGCTGTTCTCACAGCTGGCAGTTAGTGGTATTGGCACCTCTGCTTCCAGTCTTGGCAGAAGCAAGTATCAAATGGGGTAAGGTTCTACCCTCTCGTGCCTCGTTCAGCCAGGCAAGAACAAGGCAGGTGAGCAGGGCAGCAAGGGGAAGGTAGGTGTGTAACAGTCCCATGGATTGGTAAAGGGCTTTAGTCTCCATTGCAGACAGTCTAGCACCTATCAGCACTGAATTCATATATAAATAAAAACATGCCTTCTCATATACTGGATTCAAATACAGTCTTGATTGGGAATCTTTGTGCTGATGATGGCTGAGGGACTGAATTTGCTGTCAAATTAATTTCTCCGTATACCCTGGCTTGGAGTATTTTTATGGTGCTGGCAGCCACAACAGGTTTCTCAAACTGACCTGTAAATCTCAGCCTTGCACTAGAGTGGTTATTGTGTCTGCGGGAAAAGAGGTGATCCAGAACTGAGCTAGTACTGAAACGCTTTCTCTCTCGAGCACCGATTGTCGGAATGTATTAAATGATGGGGGGAGGGATAGCTCAGTGGTTTGAGCATTGGCCTGCTAAACCCAGGGTTGAGTTCAATCCTTGAGGGGGCTGTTTAGGGATCTGGGGTAAAAATCTGTCTGGGGATTGGCCCTGCTTTGAGAAGGGGTTGAACTAGATGACCTCCTGAGGTCCCTTCCAACCCTGATATTCTATGAGTGCTGGTGTAATGATGGTTTCTGCCCACTGGGGTTGAATTGAGATCAACAAATTAATTTCAAAAGGTTTACTCCAAATAGGCTTTTGACATAGCTTCTGCAGGAAGCTTTCCCTCTTAAGCTAACCATCTCTTTCTCTTCCCCACGTGTGTGATGACTGTGGATTAGCCTTGAAAACGACATAGCCAAGAGGGGTTGATCTCAGGTGGGGGTGGAGAAATTTGAGAAGAAATTAGAGGAAGACCAAGTGACGGGGAAGCGGCAGTACTGCCGTAGACCCAGTGGTGACGTGGTGCAGCTCGGCAGTAAGCACCGTATCTGGGAGCTGTTCCTCACCACAAGCAAATTTCCACATTTTAGAGGCAGGATTATCTGTTGTTTGACTTAATAAGCAAAAGAGCCAAATCACGAAGGAGAAGATATGGAAAATGCTGTTTCTGGGCTTAGTTCCCACTGCTTGCCCCAGTGCTGCCCCAACACTGTGTCTTTGTTGCCCTCTGGTAGGATCACTTCCCTCCTCCTTCCCTCTCACATATTCTCTGTGGCTCTCTTCTGCTACTCACCTGCTGCTCTCCCCCCTTTGCTTCCCCAACCTGATTTGTGTGCTTCTCTTCTGCTCTCTCCCTATACCAGTCTCTCCTTGTGGGGTTGCTCTGAACCTCTTTCACCCCCTGCTCCGACACCATCAGTTCTCAGTGCTGCTAGCGGGGCGGGGAGGGGAGTTCTTCTGGCTCCCTGCTGCTGCTTGTGAAGGGACAGGAAAGAGCTGTATGAAGTAATCAGAGGGTCAGCGCTGCCCTCACTCAGTTGCAGGGATCTCAGCAGCTGGAGGGGTTAGGGAAGGAGTCCAGCCTGCTGAGCCAGGGTTTGGTTCTGTCCTTGCTCAGGTAGGGTGACCAGATGTCCTGATTTTATAAGGACAGTCCCAGTGTTCGGAGCTTTTGGCTTATATAGGCACCTATTACCCCCCACCCGCTGTCCCAATTTTTCACACTTGCTATCTGGTCACCTATGCTCAGGTCTTCACCACTTAGGCACATGCCTGGGGTATGGGAATGAAGTAGCATTGCCAAGCCTCCAGGATTGTGCTGGAGTCTACAGGAATTAAAGGTTAATCTTTAATTAAAGATTATGTCATGTGATGAAACCTCCAGGAATCCGTCCAACCTGAATTGGCAACCCTAGAATGGAGAGCTGCTTTTCAGCTGCTCCCTACCCTCATAATCTACCTGACCAGCTAATTGACCAAAGCACTGAGCTTGGGTTGGGCAGTGCATGGCTGTCCAGCTTTAGGGCAGGACTGTTCTACTTGGAGAGAGCAGCTTTAAGGCTTCATGGTCACAGCAATCATCAGTCTGGCTGCAGAGAGTTTCACAGCCAGCTCGAGTAGAAACCAGTCGTTTCTTGCACGGCTAGTTGTTCTGGGGATCTTCAAAATTTCTGGCAGCCAGTTTTAGTTTGTGCAACCTCTCAGCTGCCAGAACGGATAGAATATGATCATATCACATGAAATGCATGCAAGGTCTGCTATAGCAACTGTATTTCAAAGAGACAACACATATGGTGGATGGTTCTTTTTGGAATAATATCTATAAGCTGAAGATGTTTTATTCAAAAAGACTGTAGCTTGAAAGGTTAGGGATGTGCTGATTGTTTGATATATGTTTAAAGAGAGGCTCCTGTGTGGGGTTTTTTTTTTTTTGCCTATTGAATCTAATTACTGGGAACTAAAATGATCATTTGATTGCACATTTATCTGGAATTATTCTTCTGCAGAGCCAGTCTTAATAATATATAATAATATGTTGCACTTGTACTGTATGGCATTTCTTGTCTGAGAAACTCCGAGCGCTTTACCAAGTATTCATTAATTAAATAAGCTGCACAACACCCCTGTTAAGTAGGTGAGTGAGTATTCTTTGTCCATCCCCATAAACCATGCAGGAATCTTTTTGCTGCTCCCGTCCCACCCTTTGAGGCATTTTAACTACTAACCAGGTTAATTAAATAGAAATAACTCGAATTGGAGGAATTCATTTTCTAAAGATAATTGCAAAGCATAATATTGATTAATTTTAAGCATTTAAATTTTTTATCAATTTAAATTTTCACAGTTGCCCAAGATTATGGGATCTAAGCATTTTTCTGTGTTTATTGATTTACATTTTCACAGTGGTGGGAAATTATGTGGGGTTAGATAATTATTTAACGACTATAGATGTTGAGATTCAAAAAGCTAAAGCTATATAACTATTAAACAAATTGTCAACATCACATGTCAAAATACATAAAGTAAATATCCCTAAATCAAACTCTAATAAGTTCTCCAGCAGCATTTTTCTTTCTTTGTCTATCTGTAAATTTTGATTTTCATCAATGGAAATATTATTTTCCTTGTTTTGTGAGTATGGTGAAATTGACAGTTATTAACATTTGCAGCTAAAAATCTAATCAGTCCAAGCCTAAAAATAATATTTTGTCTTCACTATACATAGCAAGTTCCACAGAAAGATCTCCCAGTCGTTCCTGCTGGATTTTATTAATTCATGACCAATAGAATCGTTCTGTCCTATAGGCTGAACTACCAGAGTAGTCCTTGCACATGTACACGTGTGCACTCACACACACAATTTCTTTGAAGATATGATTTGTGTGCATAGTTGACAGCTTCTCACGCTCCTTGCACCCTTTAAGGATCACAGGACTCAGATACACATGCATGTCAAAATGCCATTTTTTCCGTGTGTGGCAGGTGCACTGAGCTTTGAATAGCTATCCCTAAATTTAGAATCTCAATTTACGTTTTCTTTTATCCCGCCAATCTCTGCTGGAAATCACAGCCGCATTTAAAATCTTACTGATCTGACGAAGACTTGTTATTAAAGCGCGTATTGGAAAACAGTGCTATCAAGGTGAATGAAGGCAGGATATGAGGGGAGGGTCTCCTCCATAGTGCACTGGTGAATCAGCCATTAAACAAGGGCACAGCAAAACTCTCAGCACTTCAGGAGCCCAATTCTGCAAGGTGCTGAGTGTTTCCCAAAATCCAATGTGTACCTTCCTCTCCCACTGAAATCAAGGGCAGGAGGAGGGAAAGGAGAAGAGACACAATCCTTAGTTGTACTCGGTAAGCACTGGGTGCTGATGAAGCAGGAAGAAGCTGTTTGTGCCTCCCTTGTCTTGAGCCTTTTTCTCTGCCCCTCACAGCATGGTTTAGAGCAGTGATTCTCAGTCTTTTGGAGATCAGGACCTATTTGTAAATGTCTGTGGCCTGTCATGACCCAGTAAATAGTCTGGGGGTGGAGGCCTTGGGGTGGTTTTGGTCCATTCCTGCCCCCCGGAGAGGGTTGGGTCCTGCCCAGCACTCACCTCGCAGTGGTGGCTCCTGCAGTTCCTGTGCTGTGGGGCTGGCTGAGTGTGGCTCTGGGGTTGCAGTGCTGCTCAGCGTAAGGCCTACCCCCCTGATTGGACCAAATTTCTGTGAGTGGAGCTGGCTCATGGGGTTGCCGTGCCACTCACTCAGATTTGGCCTACCCGGACTCCCGTCGTCATGACAGCTGGGCCAAACCTGAGCGGTGCTGGGGCCCCCGAGGTTACAGTACCTGGAGCAGGGAGGCGAGCCCAGCCAGCTCTGTGGGCTGGGAGCCACAGGAACGGCCACAAGACCCTTTAAACATTCTGGCAACCCAATACTAGGTCCCGACCCATGGATGGCGAAACCGAGCAACCCCACGGACTAATTCACCAGAGGTTGATTGCTGTAGTGCAGTGGTGCTACAACCAACATTCCCTTTCTCACAGCGTCAGTGCGGGGGGTTGGGAGGGAGAGATGTTAGAGCAGGCCTCCCTGGTTGTTTGCCACCTGGGGGCTCA
Organism: Mauremys mutica; assembly: GCF_020497125.1. NCBI lineage: Eukaryota > Metazoa > Chordata > Testudines > Geoemydidae > Mauremys > Mauremys mutica. Next base: position 9,858,144 of record NC_059078.1, on the reverse strand, counting down.
CTCCCTCCAGGGGAACCCCCGTGGGCCAGCTTCAGTGACTGTCAGGCCCCTCCATGATGCCAGGCTCTGGTCGTGAAGATTTGTGTTTAAAAGAGAGTAACATCTTGCTGTTTGAGGGCACCCTCCTGTGCGGTGCTGAGCATCCTCAGGAGCCACTTTGAAGTCAGTGGGTCCCTTCACGTAGAAATTCGCCTCATCGTCAAGCGTTTCCCAGCTGATCTAGGAACTATGCTGTACATTTAACACTTTACACGTAGAAGAAGCCATTCATTTCACACACAAATAGTAAACCCCTAAGCAAATTTCATTCCTCCATCAAACGTGTGTTAATTAAATGTCTCCAAGAGCATACACAGTATAGGAGTGTGGCAGTCTCCCGCCCTCCTTCCATGTAGGCATCTTGCATTGGGACTATTTTTCTTGTTTTACATTAATGAAGTCTTCAGTCTGCCCACTTTTACACCTACACATGTACTGAACATCTCCAAGGAGACAGAGAAACCCTGAGTCCAGCAATGGTGAATCCTCCGGTGAGACAGCAGGCTAGAGTCCCAGGCAACTCTTCGAGGCATCTTAATTTCCAAATGTCCACTGCAGATAGTCTTTGGCTCTTGCAGGCAGGCTCTCTCCAGTGGCCCTCTCCTTTGCATCTGAAATGCTGGCGAGTGCACCAAGCGTCTGCAAATGGGCTAGGGGGAGGGACATTCTTCCCATTTTCTCTCTCCTCCCCCCTTCTTGCCCCCATCTCATCAAGCAGTGTAGGCGTTTCACGGCTCCCTGGCTCCAGTTCTGAGCCCCTTTCTCAGTGTTGGGAGCGTGTTTCAGAATGTTCCAGCACCACCTGATCTGTCTCGCATCTTTCTCCCATGAACCAGGCCCCCACTCTTGAGTCCCCTCTTAAAGGTACAGCGTTCCCTGGTTGCTCTTTATTCACCTCCCATTGAAGCTTGCTCGTGGGCTCTGTAGTCGATGTGTCACAATCTCGTCAGACTCTTTGGGTGCCAGGGATACAGCACATTCTCCTTGGGCTGTTTTTTCTCTGCCCTCTCTCCCCCTTACCTTCACATGGCTCCCACTACCAACTGAGCCTTTACAAAGAAGCATTATTGACATTAAAAAGCAGTGCCTCCTGAGCCTGAATGCCTCCTTTTATTGCATTGCATCTCTCTTGCCTAATGCCACTACCTCTGGCTGCTCCTTCTGTGGTAACTTTCCAGAAACCTTTCTTGCCTATTCTGGCCCTAGGAGGATTGCACCCATTATCATGACCCACAGCATATGTGTTAACACCCTTCCTAGAAGGGACAATCCAGTTAACTGCCCTGCTTTGCTGTAGAAACTCCAGACCATAACGGGAACAAAAAAAGTATGAAGCCTGCCAAGTCTTTATAGTAAGCCATTTTCCCAGGACCCAACATCCAAGCCAATCTGATGGATGTCTGGGCTTTTCCAGCTACATACAGTTAGATAAATCTACAGTAGTCACCATGGAAAAATCAGCAGTTACCCACAGTTACCACATAGTAGCAGTAACTCCACTATTTTCGTATTTCCCTGTGGTTAAAATGAGAGATAACTGGTATGTCACAACATTGTGTGTGAGTGCTCAGATTTTTAATGGAAGCCACTGTAGTATGAGCACACACATGCCTCAGGATTTCTTTGGTGAGCGTGCTTCTGGGAGTAGATCAATGTCTGATGTTCAAAGGGATGTCCTGATCAAATACTATGCATGCCGCTTCCCAAATTTTGTACTGTACAAACTCAATTTTTAAAATTCTGTTCTTCCAGGCTCTGCAGGTGGCACGGCAGTTTCTACTGCAGCAACAGCAGCAGCAACAAGTTAGTGGATTAAAGTCACCCAAGAGGAATGACAAACAACCAGCCCTTCAGGTAAGAAAAGTGTGTGTGTGTGTATGCAAATACATTGCTAATTAAAGATAAGGAACAATGTAATCTATTAATTTAGGCTGAGATTGCCAAAGTTCTCTGCTTTGGCCTAATAGGCTTCAATTGAAGTCAAAGCCCGTTGGCTTCAGTGGGCAAAGAGTGAGGGCTGGGTGCTTTTTCAAAATCTCACCCATAATATAGACATATACCTTGACAACATGTCTTTATTGGGAGTTGGTGGAGAAGGTTTATCCCAAAAGTGAATGATTTTTGTTTGTTTGTTTTACTGATCCGTTATTGTTGTAAGACTTGAACATTTTTATTTGAAGACTGTTCCGTTTACATTCCATGTTCACCCAAACCATCGGTTGCTGTGTCAAGAGGACTGTGAAACCATTGTGATGTGATATATCATTTTTTTTACCGTATTTTGGGCTGCACAGCCCCAACAGGGGTGCTATATTCGCAGCTTCTTTAGGAAGCCTAAATGTTATTAGACTTTGTGGGGTTGTTACAAATTCAGAAGGCTAAAATCAATAGACCATCTCCTCCAAATAAAAGATTTATGCATAAATGTGTCATTTTGGGTGTAGCCTACTGATCAGGATGGCTAAATTATGGGAGCTAGTGATATGAGAGATCAAATAGGTCATCTGGTTAATGACAATATAGGATAGTTCCCTACATTACATTTCCTGCCGTTCTAGTATTTAGAAGCCTGAAGGAACAGTGGGATTTTCACCACTCTCCTTAGAATACTATTGTATAACAACATGACACTTAGGAAGTATTCCCTGGTTCCTAAATTATCCTTTTCTTAATTTCATCCCATTTGTCTAAATTGCAGTCCTTGTAACACTGTAAACCCAGTGTTTCTCAAGCTGGGGTCTGCGGACCCCTGGGAGTCCCTGAGGGTACTCCAGGGGGTCCGTGGCCCTGATGATCAACTCCTCCCCCTCTGGAGGAGCAGCAGGGCTGAGACAGGCTCCCTGCCTGCCCTGGCTCCGCTCCGCTCCCGGAAGCAGCGACACGTCTCTGCGGTCCCTGGTGTGGGGGGCTATGTCTCCACATGACGCCCCTATCCCAAGCGCCGACTCTGCAGCTTCAGCCTATGGGAGCTGTGAGACGGTGCCTGCAGGCAGGGGCAGCGCACGGAGACCTCCTGCCCCCCTCCTCCCTGAGAGATGTTCCGGTTGCTTTCAGGAGCTGCCCAGGGTAAGCGCCGCCCCTCACCCCCTCAACTCCCTACCCCATCCCCTCTCAACTCCCTACCCCAGCTATCCCTCCCAGGCAGGGTGGGGATAGCTCAGTGATTTGAGCATTGGCCTGCTAAACCCAAGGTTGAGAGTTCAATCCTTGAGGGGGCCACTTGGGGATCCAGGGCAAAAATTGGTCCTGCTAGTGAAGGCAGGGGGCTGTACTCAATGACCTTTCAAGGTCCCTTCCAGTTCTAGGAGATTGGTATATCTCCAATTATTATTTATTTTATTTATTTAGAACCTAAGCCCAAACTCCCTCCAAAAGCCCACACCCTGCAGTCCATCCTGCATCCCAACCCACATCCCAGCCTGGTGAAAGTGAGTGAGGGTGGGGGAGAGCGAGGGAGGGAAGGAGGATGGAGTGAGTGGAAGGCAGAAAGAGGTGGGGCTTGGGGGAAGAGGTGGAGTGGGGGCAGGGCCTGGGGCTGAACAGGGAGACTTGGGGGTCCCTGAAAAATTTTACATCAAAATAGGGGTCCTTGGGTTGCTGAAGTTGGAGAACCGCTGCTCTAAACAATTCCTCTCCATTCTTCGTGTTCAAACTCTTCAAATGTGTAGATATTACCATGTCCCCTACATAGCTGTCTCTTTCGCCCAACTGAACGTTCTTTAGATCTGTTCTAATAAATCAATCCTTCCATACCCCTGATCATTTTTCTTATTTATTAGTTATTATAACATTTGTTGTTCCCTGCTGAATTCTGGTTTCTCAATGTATTTCTGGCAATGAGATGTCCACAACTAAATGCAGGAGTTCAAGTGGAGTCACATCAGAGTCCTCCAGAGAGGGGCTATTTTCTCACTGTTCTGTGCTCTGATGCTTCTGCCTTTGTAGTCCAAAATTATATTGGTCTTTCGTTTGTTTTTTTGTTTCTGTTGCCATAGTGCACTGTCAAACTCGGGTCTGAGTTGCTCTCCCTATCAACCTTAGTTCTCTGACAGCATTAGTTCTTCTCTTGTCTTTCATTGGGTATATGTGATTCAGATTCTTTTCTTCCCCAAGTAGAGATTCTGTTGTCTTTAAACTTGAAGTAGAATATGGCAGATAAAGCCAACATCTCTACAGATCTGGAAAATAAAGCTTATGGGCCAAATTCTGCAGTCCTTACTCAAACTCCCAATAAATTCAGTGGGGGTTTTGCCTGAGTAAGCATTAAATGTTAACTGAAGAATTTGGTGCGGTAATGGTAATTTGTAGCATTTAAGTAGTGACTTTATCTTCAAAGCGGTTTGTAAATATGAATCCCCAAAACATCTCCAGGAGGATAGTCCAATAAGTAAATACCATGATCACGGTGTTGGATGGGGAAACTGAGGCAGGCAGGTTGAATGATGTGCTTAAGATCACAGAAGGAAATTTTAGAAGTGGGATTAGGATACATGAATTCCTGGTTCCCAACCCTGTGCTCAGTCTGCTTGGCAACACCTCTCTCTATATCTAAACTATTATTCCTTTGGAAAGTATGAATCGTTTTGTCAATGGGCAAATACACATTTTATTGGAAGTGCGGAGCACTATAATCCAAACTGTTATATTAACACTTCCAAAAACATTTTATTTGGTAAATCCATAGCTGATCCATATGCCTTTTAATAGACTCTTCCACTGGGGACATTTTTAATGAGATATTGTGCTGGCTAGGTCCAGTGTCAGGTAGTAAAAGAAGTGCTTTGTTGTGCAGATGTCTTAAGAATAGCTCCAGAGGATGAAATATGACTGTGTTGACCTTTCAGCTGTGAGCTTATTTGTCAGGATTCAAATAAGTTGAAAGGATCAAACCAAACAGTTTCCGTAGTCAGACTGGGAATTGTGTTGCAGAGGTCAATAGTGAAGGCCACATTGCAGATTCCATAACATAGCCAATTGTTGGTACATATTAAAGTACTGGAGCAGCTCCGGCAGTCAGAGACACAATTAAAATTCTAATTTATTAATGTATACAGAGAGCTGGCCCAGCCTGTCACTCACTGATTCAAATGACTGCCCATTCTTTTTTCCCTCACTCCTGGAGCTTTTGCAGTCTTAAACATACTGCAAGTCGTCTTGCATATAACAGACCCTGAGTGCTTTGGTAAAATGAGAATGTATTATTACAAAAAACAAAAAAAACAACAAACCTCGAGCACTGGTTTGAGATTACACACACACACACACACACACACACACACACACACACACACACACACACACACACACACACACACACATCATCATCATCTGCCTGATCACATTGTTTTAAATAAGAGATATTATTTCTGTCATACAGTTTACAAAATCAACCTGTATAGTTTCCATTCCAAAAATGTGCCCATTTTAGAAAGTTTATTTAAATAATGAACCAAGTTGTCTTTGCACTTAGTAAATGACCATAAACTTTAATCCCTTTGGATAGGTACAGTGTTTACTGGATGTTACTTATTTTTATCCATTATAGAACACTATAGAAATTTCTTTGCTCTGCTTTTTTACATGCTTGGCAAGGGCACTGCTGAAAAACGCCTTGATGCGTGTTGTCTAGAGCTCTGTTTCTATGAAACGTGGGGGGAAGGGAAGAAGTTAATCTAGAATGTTGGTTCTGTTAATAAGATGCTTTGTGGCCTGCCCACCCTTGAGTTCATGAGTTGACAGGCAGGGGGGTTAGGCCAGCTTGATAGGAATACTGAATGTACCGGTAGTTCATACGCATACAATTTATGGTTGCTGCAGAATACTGCTAAGTGAAATCTCAGGCTCTCTAATTTAATACTGGCTGGCAGGCGTTGTCAGGTAAACTGGACTGGCACAAACAGATGTGGAAAATTTAGTCTAGTACAGTGCTATGAAGCTAATTTGTTATCACCTTGCTGAGAATCATTTCTCATATACCTTGTGATTCACTGATAAAATAGCCAGAGCATTTAAATACACCTTGGCATCCTATGGTCTCATTAGGACATCATACCTTGAATAGCTTTCACGCAAAAGCAGGTTTTACACTGATAATTTTCAATATATCTTGACCTCAATCACTACAGCCAGAGATCTGTTTTTAGCAAATTTTAGACGTTTGGTGTATGAGAACTTGGATAGAGAAGGGGTGATGTGTTCTTCTCATGGTTTAAAAAAAATAAATCTCCAAATATACTATGACTCATATTTTGAGCATATCTCACACTTCCTTGCCTTATATTTGGCAGTGACTTCCAGTTTCACAGCCTGATGATACAAACAAAAGAAAATAAAAGTTAAGGAATGGATTTAATAACCAGCAATTGCGGGAGGTGGAATTCACAACCACAAAATTAGGTGAGGAAGGGGCAAATCTTACAAGCACTTGCCATGGATGTGATATTCCCTTGAATATGTGAAACAATTATTTGAGCCATCCATGTATGCTGAGAGCCCTGAGAATTCATACATTTTACCCAGCCAAGACAAATTTACTTGTATGTTAATAGATTATTTATTGATTAAAATTTGCAGGTTTAATTGCTGATTCTCTTGGTGATTATTCTTTAAGCCTTTTAGTTGCTGGCATGAATACATACATTGGAAACAAATCAAGAGACGCATTTTCTCCCAAGAAAGTAAAAGTGCATGTGTATTTTGGCAATGCTAAAAATATTCTTTAAAAAAAGAAGTAGTAAATGTTGTGTGTTACATTGAATTGAAAGTTGGACATAATGGCTTAAAATGGATTTAGAAAGTTCAGGGCAGGATTTTGCATTTGAAACTGATAAGATGATGCATTTTTTCAGAGTAAATGGTAATCGTTATGTGGTAGATAAAAACTTGTGAGATTTACCAAGATTGAATTTTTTTTACGTTGATGGTGAAGGGTTCTATTAAGAATTTGGCAGATTTTTTGGTTAGAGCGGTTTTTCACCTTAGCATTCCTGTTTGGTGATATATAAAACATGCTTTAGGCTGTTCTTTTGTTTAGCTTAATGCTACATGATGTATCATGTTGGTACCGCTTATCAATATCATAAGAAATAGATAAGAACAAGAGCAAAAAAACACAAGATGTAATGTAGAAATCAGCAGTAGTGTGAAATTATACAAATTTTAAGGGTATTTTCCTTTTTAATTTTTTTTAATGAAATTAGAAATGTAACTGGCAACTCACTATGCAATTAAAGGTGAAGTGAAGAATAATTTTACCCTTGTGCAGGGGTCTGTGTTTCTCGTGCAACAGTTGGCATAACTAACAGCCTAGGGATCTGCATACATTTTATGTACTAGTGGTACATTTAACTAGTGATAAACAAAGATCCCTGAGCTCAGGTCTTAGCAGGTAAATAAAGGAGAAACTGGGATTTTTTTTTTTAAGAAATGTATTTATTTGTAATTCTTAAATCTACATTACATCCACTTACAGACTTGGGGTGAAATCCTGACCCCGCATGGAAGTCAATGATAGTTTTGTCATTGACATCAGGATTTTACCCTTGCAAGGTTTAAATGGTTTTCCTAGTAACAATTTCAGTAGCCTCCATTTGAATTCTTCATTTTGAATCTATTGGTTTTTTTTACTGGCCTCCATTGGTTTTTAACTAAAGGACCTTAATAACTCCTTTCATTTGATCAAATAAACACGGGGTCGTGTGTGTGTTTGTGTCTGGTTATTGAGTCTTTGATTCACCTTATTCCAGCTCTATTACCAACCAGGGGGGCTAGCAAATTGTGTTTTTCTTAAATGAAAGTTCTGATTTTTCATGTAATTATGTGACTCTAGCAGGTGGAATTGGTAGGAAAACTGTGTTTGAACAGTACCTAGCACAATGGGGTCCTCGTCTGTGGTAATACAAGTAATAAATACTACTACTACTACTACTACTAAATATTGTGAGAGTTTGGCAACACAGAGTATGGTCAGCAAGTATTATTTCCATTTTATAGATGGGTAAACAGAGGCATAGAGATGGTGACTGGGCCAAGGCCACAGAGTGACTTAGGGTGCTTCTACATTGCAGTTGGGAGATGTGATTGCAGCCCGGATAGACATAGCTAGTTTAAAGCTAACTCAGGTAACTCGGGTATCAGTAGCGGTGAAGCTGTGGAAGAATGGGCTGGCCACCTGAGTACAGACCCAAACTCCCTGGTGGGCTTGTAGTTGAGCAGCTAACCTGTGCTGCCCCAGCTTCACTGCTGTTGATACCTGAGCTAGCTAGTTTAAAGCTATCTCTGGTAAGTGTACTTGTGCTGCAATCACACCTCTAATTGCAGTGTAGACCTATGCTAAGAGGCAGAGTCAGGAGTAAAAACGGTATTCCTCATTCCCAGTACTCTGTGCTATTAGACCTCCCTGAGATCATTTTTTTAACAGGTTTTCTTCTTGTAGGTTAAACATCTGTGGGATTTTTTTTAAATATGATTTTTTTTTAACCTGATTGTTTAGAGAGTAGTCTAGGGCTAACTATGTGTGCGAATATGGCTTGGAGTTTGTTACAAACATCATGGAAGAAGAAAACAAATGAAACATTCTTGACTGGTCAGAAATGTGTAAATTGCTGACAAAATGACATGTGTAATTAAGAGTGCTCCTGCCATTTTACCTTGTGGTTTACACCTACGGTGTTGAAAAAAGAGTGACTCCCACCTCGCTAATTACCATTATCACTGAAATGGTAGGGTTTGAGTCATTAGTTCCATGTGCATTTAATTAGAGGAAGGCTGAAATTGGATTTAACTTATTACTTTTTCATGGATCACTTTCTTGTCATCACTTCAAATTGGATTGCAGCCCCAGGTAACTAATTATGAGAGCCACAGGATCAAGAGTGGAAAAAAAGGTAATTAGGAATAACACTGTCGGACCCTTGCTGATAGTCCACTTGTGGGTTGGAAAAAAATGAGAGCAGTATTTTGTAGTATTACAGATTAGGGAGTTAAAGGTATGCACTACTGCTAGGAATCATGGGAGACTGCCACCACCTATAGTGGTTTATATGATGTACAGCTGGGTTGAAGATGTTATATCGACATGGTTCCACAATCACCTCCTTAATACCTAGATTAAACTTGTAAAAGCAACAGATTGCTTGTAGGTATGAGGCATCTCAACAATGGTGTAGCTAGGGGTCCTTACATATATTATCACAACATAGCTATCAAGGCACTTTTGAGCTATAGTACGGTGTTTTAAGTACAGCAAGTTCGAATTGGTAATGTATTAATGAACATAGAAATGATCTTTTTGGATCATTAATATCTCACAAGAAGATATATCAGTCAGTCCAGCAACAGTGAGGTTCATGATCTGTGTATCAGGAATTTAGTCACTATTTCCAGCATGCTAAAATCAGGACATTACTTTCTTTTGTCTGGTTGGGGTTTGGCTTTTTTTAGATATTGTAGATAGGATTGCTAAATTCTTCTTTCTTCAGAAAATACTTTAAAACAAATGGATTTATTTCCATGTGCAGAACAGAATTTGGAACTGCAAGTAATCAATTTTATTGACACAGTCTGGAAAAAATGTTGATGAGAGTTCAAGGATGTGAAAAGATTGAAATTTAAAAGTACCTAGCACTGAGTGTAGCAAAATTTGAAAAGTAATTTCATTAAGCAAAGAAATCTGTTGTGTAGGCATCACTAAGAGGAGAGTTATATTTGGGAGCTAGTGATATTGAAAGGAGGTAATACATCTGGGGCTTTTTTGCCTTTAAAAGAGCAAAAGTTTTTTAATTTCTCAGTGAATCAGAGTTCAAAGACATAACACAGTTTCTCAAAGTTGTGTAAAATGGATGTTCATGTTCTGTTAATATAAGCAAATATTTGTGACTCAGTCTTGAGTAAGTGATGCTTGCTTATTGTTTCCTAATGCAAGTAAAGTATAGGAAATTATGTGAACTTCATGCAGAAGATACAAAACAATCAGACTTCAAGAATGATACATTCCAGTTACAGAAGTTACTAGTATTTCTTTCTTTACATTATAAAATAAATCTAGAGATTAAAAAATCACCTCAAAAACAGAAGTGGTGCCTTTTTTAATACATCTTAAGTTGATTTAGAGCAGGGGTCCCCAACCCCCGGTCCGCGGCCCGGTACCGGGCCGCTGCCTCTTACAAACCGGGCCGCGAACCGCCTGCGGGAGGTCTACCCGAGCCGCGGGACGAGCGCTCCCTCCGCAGTCATGCCTGCGGGAGGTCCGCTGCTCCCGGGGCTCCGGTGGACCTCCCGCAGGCATGCCTGCGGGTGGTCCAGCTGAGCCGCGCGACCAGCGAACCGTCCGCAATCATGCCTGCGGCAGCTCAACCGGAGCCGGTGGACCTCCCGCAGGCACGCCTGCGGGCGGTCCAGCTGAGCCGCGGGACGAGCGCTCCCTCCGCAGGGATGACCGGTCCCTGGTCCTGAAAAGGTTGGGGACCCCTGATTTAGAGTTTTTATACATAATATTCATCTGTGGTTAAAAAGGGGACAACCTAAGGTCAAGTGATGTACTGTTTCCATTTTTCCATGCGAGAGAGAGAGAGAGAGAGAGTGTGTGTGTGTGAGCAAACTCCTTTATTTTGTAAGTCTGCAGGAATTTCTGATGAAGTGCAGAGGTAACTTTTCTGTCAATTTGAGTAGGCAGCGTTTTTGAACTACCGTTTTGGTTTGGGATGTTTTTTGGGTTTTTTCTCCCCCCCTCTGCTACAAACCATGGCACTATCCTGACACGTGCACATTACAGTGCTCCAATCTGCAACTTATTAATGCACAGTACTGGAGCCTATCCAGTGGTTAGAAAATTTCCTGAAGCCTAAAATAACAGCAGTTGGTGCAAGTGCCATAGAACAGAAGTGACAATGAGGGGCAGTCCGGTCCACTTGGCAAGATGCCCAGGCAGGAAAGCCAGCTGAGATATTAAAACAGAGAGATTGAAGCAGTGCATGTGGGTTATGCTTGAAAAGTTTGGTCCTGGGAAGGAGAAAACAAACAAAACCTCCTGTGACCATAAGACGTCTTCTGTTTTCCTACAGATATAAAAGAGTTTTCAAGCACTTGTCAAATAACCAGGAATGAAGGAAATAGGATCCATTCTTATCCATTCAGATGATTCCTGCTATGTGTATGAGCATAATTGGGGGGGAGGGGGAAATTGCCCTTGTAATAGAAATCTCCAGCTTCCAAACTGATGCCTGGGAGATGGAGAAAAGGAGAATATTAGTCAAACACACTTTAAGTAATTGTTAAATGTAATCACTGAAAAGCAGTTTGGAAAATGTACACTCAGGCAATGTGTGCTTTGATGTAATTACGGTAGTTGTGAGGTGAAGTCATACCTAGTAACTGTTTTCTGTGTTGCCTAGCTTTTGTTACTCAGCTATGATATCATGGACATAATATTATAAACATATCATGGCTATAGCATGCTTTTGTAACAAAAGATCAGGAACTTTTATTAAGTTTGTTTTTTTTTGTCATATTGTAAAAATTTATTATGTGTACTGTGTATATTAGAAACAGATTGGGGTAATTCTGTCTAAATGAAGTCATCCCAGCTATTTCCAGACTGTCTGTTTTTGGTTCTGAATAATTTTCATACATCAGATGATTGTCATATTTAGTAGCTTTCTACATTTTAAATAGGACGTATCCCATTCTGAACTTTCATGGACTTTATCAGCCTTAGTTTCTAGGAATATTTTGTTGCATTAGTATTTTAAATTGCTGCATTTTACAGAAACTGGCAGAGCAGAAGTAAATTTCATCTTAAGAATTCAGGAGCCACTGCCATATCTGCATTAAAGCACTAGATTTTTAACTACTTAAGCATTACAGTAGTGTACTTAAAGCTTTCAGCAACACACAGTAAGGAAGATCCTGCCAAATACATATTTCAACTTGTCTTCTTGTATTCACATTTTGAAACAAATAAATTTCCAAAAAGGGGGGAAAAAAAAACCCTAGTGCAAAATAAATGCACTTTGATTAAGTCTTTTAGATTTAAAGGGATTTTTTCCAAAATCAGAAAAAAGGTGTACTCTTTGTATCAAAAATATTAAGGAACAAGCTAATATTCACTTCAAGTTTTAATTATACAGTTATCTACATTCAATTAAACCTTTTTTTCAATTCTAAAGGCAAAATTCGCCTCTGCAATCTGCACTGTGGACCTTTATGGTATTCCCTGTGTGGTGAACAAGAGAAGAGTATGCACTGGAGATGCCGCATGGCTGATAAGAAATCTGCAGCAAGGATCAGAGAGCAAAATTTTGCCCTAAAATTGTAAACTTTGCCAGAAGTTATGGCAGTTTGTGAAAGAAAAAAAAAAGTAGAGAGAAGGCATTTTGATCTAACTTGTTTGAGCTGAAGAGAGCAGCTGTTTGCCTCATGTGTTTAAATCTCTAGAGCTAATATTGAAGTTTCAGGGCAACAAGTGCAACATTGAAGAATGAGTAGAAACTAATACCAGTGAAACAACTGGAAGTGCCATTTTGAAAATGGCTTTGGAACTTGACAGTTTTATGATTCTGTAGTCAGGTTGGCAAAATATTTCATACAATGTGTACATGAAGAAAACAGTTACACCGCTGAAATGTTTTTACATTCATAATACATGTAATCTGCCTTTTATAAATTACTCATCTATGTAAGGTGTGATATAAATGGCACATAAACTGAAATCATTGAAAATATAGAAAATTTAAGAAGACTGACAGCACAGTAAAGAAACATACTTTGTGTCAGGATGAAGTTCGACAAAACAGAGAAGATGGAATAGATTATTAAATAAACTTTGAGAGAGGATGGAAAAGGCACCTCGCTTTCGCATTCTGAGAGGAATTGGTTTACTCGATTATATGCAACTGTATCACACTCAGGAAAGTAGAAGACAAATGAAAGCAAAACAAAATTTAATTGAGCTATTATTTTGCAGACTTTGGCTCAGTTTCAGACAGCCTAATCAAATTGTGCTTTGCTCAAATAACTAATGTTAAATGCAGTCTACCAACAGATGTTTAAACAGAGACTAATTGGAAAATCTACATCCTGGGCTTAGTAAGTCTAGTTGAAAAAGTTTTTTTAAATTATATTCTGAAGTGACGTAATATAATGTGATAGAAGTCCCAGGAAGCATACGGGTCTTCACACTAATTGGACACAGTTCTGCACAGCTCTCTGAACAGTCAGAGGTGTCCACTCTGTACAGTGGAGGTTGTAGCTTTGTGCTGCTTGCCACCCACAGAAATCTCCTTTATCATGTTACATCTCTGGAGTCATGTTGCAGTACCATAGATCACGCCATATGCCAATGTGTGCCGTGTAAGTAATGCAGTGGAACACACTGATTGATGATATTTAAAGTGATACCATCACGATTATTAGATCTCAACACTGACCTTCCTTGCCAATTCTGTCACTTAGCAAGCTTTTTTAAAATCATATGATTCAAATAATGTGCTGCTCTATTTAAGTTATTAATCTAGGTGGCACATCCTGGCATTGAGCATTTCTGATGTATCTTCATTGCCATTTGGATTTCCTCAATAAAATACGGTGCAACACAAAGCTAAACAGCGTGGGCCAAATTCATCCCAATTGTAAGCAGTGACCCATCAAGTGAGCACTGTGATGTCAAAAGAGTCCACCTGGGATGAATTTAGCTTCTTAGGCCTGATGTGTCTCTTGCATCAGTTTTAAATAAGTGTAACTCCTGGGCTGTTAGTGGGGTGTTGTCTGATTTACACCAGAGTAACAGAATCAGCCCCCCTGCATGATTAATTGGCAGGTTGCATATTTTTTACATCCTTTTCTGCACTGTTGTCATCCATCACAACTTTGGGCTAAATTATTATTCATTAATTGGAGGTTATGAAGAATGGGTTGGACAAACGCCTGTCAGGGATTGTCTGTACTTGGTCCTGCCTCAGTGCAATGGGCTGGACTACGTGACCTCTTGAGGTCCCTTCCAGCCCTACATTTCTATGATTCTGTGTTTGTTACAGTAGCACCCAGAAGCCGCCAAATGAGATTACACTCCACTGTGCAAGGCACTGTACGTACAGATAGGAAGAGAGAGTCCCTGTCAAGAAAACCTTGCAAGATAGACAAGACAGGCAAAGGAAGGATTAGTATCCCCATTTTAAATATGAGAAACTGAGGCACAAAGAGTTTAAGTGATTTGTTTGAGGTCACACAGGGAATCTGTAGCAGACTAGATATTAAACCAAGATCTCCTGAGTCCCTGTCCAGGCATTTCACCATAAGGCCATCCTTTTTGACATTTTACCAGCAAAATTGTGCAACTAACCTATACTTACATTTTTCACAACTGCATATGCAAATTGCCTGATTTCATACATAAAACATATCTAATCATTTGTGCGCACAATTATCCAATCTGCACAGAAACATGCTAATTGCATACTGAAATGAGACACACAGTTGCTCACCAAAAGTACATGACAACGTGGCCTCTTATTTGTATTCCTTCTCTCCTTCATTGTGTGTTGAGATAGGATGCATCTCGCTGATCTCAGTGCTCGCCAGAGACAGCAAGGGAGAGATTCTCTTTACAGTAACAGCAGTTGCCAGATTGAGCAGTTCGATGTCCTTCTTGGTGGAAGGATCTTCAGGATTGTGCCTTGGCAAGGAAGAAATCCGACTTTCCAAAGAATTTCTGCCATTTACAAACTTCATTATCATTGATGGACCATTAACTCTACAGGCTTGTGTGCCAGACCTGTTTACACAGTGTGAAACTTGAGAGAAATGGACTGATATTGGGATGAAAGAACAGATTTGAGTAAATTCATAACTGGCCTTTTGGCCCACGTTAATCTTTGTTTCAGCTGGGACCAGAACTTATTTAAAGAATCACGTATTGTGTCTGATACCGTGAGAATGTCTGTCCTTGCCCTCGTGCTATTTCAAGCCCAGGGACTTAAACATCACAGAGAAAAGCATGGTATAAATTTCTAGATGGATCAAACCAAAGTTGAAAATCTTGCAAGAAATCCTTCTCTCAGGCTTTCCAGCCTAACTTTTAAATAGGAGTGATTCAAGGTGCCCAAAATTGTGAACATTTGTGTAATGTGTTCCTATCTTTCATTGGAAAAGAAAGGGTCAGTGAAATTTTTCTGACCAATTCTAGTAATTCAGATAAGCATCCATAGCAAACCAGTTGAGATTTGTCCATCACTAGTTAGCACAGCTGAATCCACTCTTCTGGTTCAGTAATTTGAATCCTGTTATTTACCCTTGCAAAAATATAATTTTTGAAGACCTTTTTGTTGACTACATGCTATTACTGTGGCAAGTTTGACTGTTAAATGATGACGCTCCCTAACTCCCAATATGATGTGTGTTCTCTTAGGGCAATGTTCTTTTAAGGTAGCACTGGCTGTGTTCCGTCTTAATACCCATCATCTAACAGAGAGTAGCCAATCTGAATTTTTTTTTAAATATAATTTACCAATTGGAGTCCCACAAAAGGCAGATTATATTTTATGGTTTATGAACAGCAGGGCAGATATTTCAGAAAAACTGTATACAGCAGTCATTTTGAGACTGTGCACAAATGACTTTTGAAAATAAATATTTCGCTGCCTACACAGCTGTATTCACAGTCCTGGGATCACAATACCATTTGTGTGATGCCTACAGCTGATTATATAGAATATAATAATGCTCAAATGAAGAAAATTTTACTTAAAATCAAAGGCAGAATTAATGCCCCCTGTGAAAACCTATATCGCTGACTGAGGTGTTGGCATTAGAAATGGACAAATCAGTTCAGGAAAAAATAAAATCAGCTTGAGCATTCACTCAAGCTCTGATCCAAACCTGAACATAAACATTTAATCCTGTAATAATAATTAATATGCTTCTGCAGCACCCGTCATCCAGAGATGTCAAATGCTTTACACACAATAACTACCTAAGCTTCCAAAGATCCCTGAGAGTTAGATTGGAGGTCTATTGGGCTTTACCTGCCAGGGAAATGCAGCCACCTCTAGGGTGAAACGCAGCCGCTGCTTAACACTGCACAACAATTTAGGACAGGTGGTGAAGAATACTGTATGTGTTTCAGACTGTGAGGGGAATCTAGGTTGCAGGATACTGTCTGCAATCTGGTACAGCACACGGGTGAGGAGTGGCAATTGTGGTAGGTCTTTGTTTTTCCCCCTTTACATGGGTGAAGGAAAATATGATTTGCTGGTTGAAAGAGGGAATTTTCAGAACTTTCTGGAGGCCCTATTTCTACCTGCCCTCCTCCTCACTTCCCCTGGTTGATTTAGTTTAACTAGTTTAGGAAAAGCTGCAGCCAATTTGACTGCAGTTTCTTTGCATCCTGGCAGTCAGCAGTGTACCACACATCAGGTAAGGGGGCGTGGATCTCCTAGTGTTAGATTGGTTCAGTATGGCCACATACCTTGTAAAGATCGTGGCTGTGATGCATTTTCTGCTGGCACCTGCCTAAATGGGAAAGTTTTGTGCTGCGTGCTCTGGGGAATTCCTGGGACCTTGGCTGACACAGCAGCTAGGCAGCACCAAAGGAGGGCTTGGGCAGAAGCTGAGAGTCTGCTCACAGGGTGGAAGTTTGCTGTGGCTAGTTTAATAATATTCTTCTTCGAGTGATTGCTCCTATGCATTCCAGTTAGGTGTGCGCGCTGCGCGTGCATGGCTCTTCGGAAGATTTTTACCCTAGCAACTCCGGCGGGCCGGCTGGGCGCCCCCTGCAGTGGCGCCGCTCTAGCGCAGGATATATACCCCAGCCGGCCCGTCCGCTCCTCAGTTCCTTCTTACCGCCCGTGAGTAACCGTCTTTTCTGTGAGGTGAGCTGTAAGATGTGAATCCCAGAAGTGAGGAGTATCTGGGGAATGGTTACGGAGGTTCTAGAGAGAAAGAAAGGAACCTCAAGATTTGGATAAGCAAACCAGATTTTGCAGAGCTTAACTGAATTGTCATTACTGAAGTGCAACATTTAATTGTACACTCAGCAGTTCTTTCTGGTTTTGTCCTTTTATTATGGGAAAGGGACTTTGAAGGAAAGTGTGAACTGCACAAGAGAAGAGGCAAAGGGAACAAAGAAAATCCCCTAAAGTAAAACATGTCAGAGCAAGAGCCAGTAAAAAAAAAAGTTGGCAAGTCAAAGAACCTGCATTGATTTTACTTTTAACTGTATGTTTATTCAAATACTGAAAATACAGATTAACTTTGCTCAATATTTATCATTATTTTACTTGCCTTGGAATGGAAACAATAAGCACTTTGTTGATTTGAGTTAAAAAGTTGCCCCATTTTACTCTGGCTTCTACAGCCAATCCCTCTATCATCAGATACAAAACTATTTATTTTAACTTCTGACCCTCCTTCAGGGATCATTGTAATGCCACTTACAGCAGCATTTCAGGGACTGTGGCCTGGTCTACACTAGGCGTTTAAACCGGTTTTAGGAGCGTAAAACCGATTTAACGCCACACCCGTCCACACTAAGAGGCCCTTTATATCGGTATAAAGGGCTCTTTAAACCGGTTTCTGTACTCCTCCCTAACGAGAGGAGTAGCGCTAATATCGGTATTAACATATCGGATTAGGGTTAGTGTGGCCGCAGATCGACGGTATTGGCCTCCGGGCGGTATCCCACAGTGCAACACTGACCGCTCTGGACAGCAATCTGAACTCGGATGCAGTGGCCAGGTAGACAGGAAAAGCCCCGTGAACTTTTGAATATTTCCTGTTTGCCCAGCGTGGAGCTCCGATCAGCACGTGTGGTGATGCAGTTAAAAATCAAAATAAAGAAAGAGCTCCCGCATGGACGATGCGGACGTGATCACTGTAAGGGCAGGCAAATCCGTTCTATCAGCGCTCCGTTACAGAAGACGAAATTCAAAATCATTTTTAAAAAATCTCCAGACAGATGCCATAGCAAGGACTCAGCGCACTGCTGCGTGACAAGCGTAACGGAAAGCCAAAGAATCAAATGGACGCTCATGGACTGGAGGACTCAAGCTATCCCACAGTTCCTGCAGTCTCTGAAAAGCATTTGCATTCTTGGCTGAGCTCCAAATGCTTCTAGGGTCAAAAACAGTGTCCGCGGTGGGTCAGGGCATAGCTAGGCAATTTACGCACCCCCCCACCCACCCCCAGAAGTGAAAGGGAAAACAATCCTCTCTTGACTCTTTTACATGTCACCCTATCTTTACTGAATGCTGCAGATAGACACGATGGTGCAGCACTCAACACCAACATCCTTGCTCCCCCCACGCCATGGATGGCTGATGGTACAATAAGACTGATACACATCGTCATCATCAGCCTATTGGCACATGGGGCAGTGCAAAAGGACTGGTAACCATGCCGACTAGCATCAGTTAAGTCGATCAAGGATGCCTGCCCCTAATTTTTCCTGGTAGATGGTGCAATATGGCTGGTAACCGTCTTCATCATAGCAACAGGGGGCTGAGCTTCATCAGCCCCCACCCTTCATGTGTAAAGAAAAGATTCAGTTGCCCCTGAACTAGCAGTGGGATGCTGGGCTCCTCTCCTACACACTGCTTAATGTCCTGTCTGGACTATCATAGCAGCTGGAGGCTGCCTTCCACTCATTTCTCACTAACAAGTCACTGTGTCATCACACAAGTGGGGGGACAATGCTATGGTAGCCCAGGAAGGCTGGGGGAAGAACAGAATGAACAGGTGGGGTTGTTGCAGGAGCACCCCCTGTGAATAGCATACAGCTCATAATTTCTGCAGGATCTGACACAGAGCAGCTGTGCTCTCTGGTTATGATATACAGTGGTTCTCTAGTACACTTGCCCATATTCTAGGCAGGACTGATTCTATTTTTAGATACCAAAAAGGAGGGATTGACTCAGGGAGTCATTCCCAATTTTGGCTTTTGCGCCCCTGGCTAAGAGCAGCCAGGGGCACTTATGACAGCAACAGATGGTGCAGTGCAAAAGGACTGGTAGCCACGATCATCTTATTACCAATTTATGGTATGGTAGATGGTGCAATATGGCTGGTAACCATCTCTGCTGTCATGCAAAAGCAAAAGCATGCTGCTGTGTAGCGCTGCTGAATTGCCTCTGTGAGCGGCATCTAGTACACATACGGTGACAGTCACAAAAGGAAAAACAGGCTCCATGATTGCCATGCTATGGCATCTGCCAGGGCAATCCAGGGAAAAAAGGCACGAAATGCTTGTCTGCCGTTGCTTTCCCAGCGGAAGGAGTGACTGACGACATTTACCCAGAACCATCCGCGACAATGATTTTTGCCCCATCAGGCACTGGGATCTCAACCCGGAAATTCCAAGGGGCGGGGGAGGCTGCGGGAACTATGGGATAGCTACGGAATAGCTACCCACAGTGCAATGCTCCAGAAATCGACACTAGCCTCGGACCGTGGACGCACACCACCGATTTAATGTGTTTAGTGTGGCCGCGCACACTCGATTTTATGCAATCTGTTTTGCTAAACCGGTTTATGTAAAGTCGGAATAATCCCATAGTGTAGACGTACCCTGTGGCTCCTCTTTTCCAAGTGGTGGAAGCACACAGCAGTGCCACGTGAGATTGAAACCTAACCTTCCTTGATAGTAATAAAACTTTATTGCGGAATAGATATTTAAAAGAGAAAGGGGGGAATGGAAATCTGATAAAGTAACTCAGTAGAAAAGTTTACAGTTTCACTGCAACAGGAGAAAAAGAGCAGGTGGGAAAGGGCAAATGACAGTAGCTCTGATTCTTCTCCCAATATCTGATCAGAGGAGGACCGAAGGATGAGGTTTTTACCTCCTCTGTGTCAGTGACACTAACCTCTCTATTACAATAAACAAAGGAGCAAGGCGAATCAGTGGAGTTATACTGCTGTGGAAGGTGACTGCAGTGGTTGTTACCCTTGTTTAGAAACAACAAAACCCTAGGCTGCCTAGCAGGAAGAAAGGCCTCGAAGCTCTGTGGGGAAGCTCTTGCAAGCCGCAGTGTTTGTGTATTTCTTGCAGATCACTCTGGAATTGTTTGTTTGGGGGAGGAGGGTTGTTTTTGTATAAGAGCATTAATGTCTTTTGCATTCAGGATATAATTAAAATGATTTAACTCACTTTATCCATCACAGACAGTAGAAGAGAGAGTAGTTATACAACATAAAAATAAGCAGCTGGGTATCTCCATAGGTGTGTTTTGAAGGCACTTTAGTTTGTTGCATGGAAAATGGATTCACTTTGAATGGTTCGCTTGGTTGTGTCCACTGAAGAGAAAACAAACTCTTGTCTTCTGGGAGAGCTCCGCGGTGGATGTGTTGTACCAACAGTGACAACTGCAAATGTCTTTTGTTGTTTGGTTTCCAATTCCACGTGAGCAGGTGGAACTCTTTTTATAAACACTTCTCACTCTGTAACTTTGGTTTTGTTTTCAAAAGGCTTTTAACAACGGGTGCAGCAGCCAAGCAGCCGTATTCCCCTGGAGGAGGGTCGTATAATAATTATGGAGGGAGGTTGTTTTTTTTCCATTAATGGTTGATTTCTCTTGGCACCTGTAGGAGGCCCGTTCTTTCACTTCTGTATTTATCCACTTAGGCACTTCATTTGAAAATACAATGCAATTTACTTTCATAACATGCCTCTCAACTTAGAGCAGTTATGACAACAGAATAGTTGCAAACGGGACAAGGTTAGGGTGGGACTGCACGCAAGAAGAGGACATGGAGGGTAGATAATTGTAAGTGCTGTTGTCAGAAACTGGTTGACAGCTGATTGGCTGAAGGCAATTTAGCAGAGGACTGGGGGATGAGCAGTTTAGTATCTGGCAGAATGTTCCAGATAGCTACAGTGTGTGAAGCTGGCAACACTATTTAGGTACTACTGGGTAGCAAAGGTCTGAGCTTGGAACGAAGAGAGGGAGCTGAGAGAAGGTCGGAATTATGTCCTAAAGCAAGTGGATACCCAGAATCTGGCATCTCTGGGTGCTAGCTTCAAAGTCTGCTACTCCTTAGGTGTTACTACTTCTCCCTCTGCTATTTTAAAAGGACACAGTCAACTTGAAATCTAGCCAGTTTAAAAGTGGTGTCAGGTGCTACGTTTGAGTCCTTCTGACAATTTTTGTTGTTTTTAAATCACATTTTCCTACATAATAACCTGTTCCTCTTTCCCCTGTTGCTATGTGGAAAGACAACAGGGGACACACACAAACAGCTGGGGAAATGGTCTGACTATACATGAGGAACAAAGTGCTGACAAATGCCCACGGTAAACAAATGGGGACAGAAAAAATTTGAAATAAAATATTTTCCTTTTAATCGCCTCGCTTCAGTAAACATAGTTATTATTTGTAACTATAGAATACAGTGAAAACTGGACAGTGGTGTGTGGGGGTTTTTTGTCCCCTGAATTTCTTCTCACTGCTGTACTGTGTGGGGATCTTAATCCCACTGGGTATGTCTACACTGCACACTAAGCCTGTTCTCTGACTCTGGTTTGAGCCCAGTCTGTCTTCTGTCCACACACAAATCAGGCTGACTTGGGTCAGCATGCACTCTGGACTCGGGTCCTAGGATCCTGCTAGTGGGTGGGAGGGGATGAAGCCCAAGTCCCGCCATGACTCAGTTCAAGCCCTGTCATTTTACAGGTGGTCGCAGGTCAAATCACAGACTTGAGCCCGCAGGTCTGCATAGTTCCATATGGACGTATTAGCATGGCTGTGAGACGTGAGTCCAGCAACTGTAAGCCCAAGTTTACAATGCAGTGTTGGGCGCTCAAGCAAAGGCTTGGAAACACTGAATCCCCAAGCCTGGGTCCCACAGACCTGGGTTTACAGTACATTATAGACATACCCACTACATCTGAGTTCCCACGTCCTTGGCATGCAACACTCATCAGCCCTTCCAAAAGCCCCTGAAGAATTGTTTAAACATTACAGCTAATGGCAAATGCAATTCTGTTAATAGAAATATGGTATTTATTAACAACACATTTTTCATGAGAATTATTTCACCTACAAATCAAGCTGTCTTCTTTTTAATGCCTCTTTATTGACTAGGAGGTTAAACACTGTAACTGTCTGATATGCAGATTTTTAAAAAAATCAATAACTTTGTATGATTAGTGCAGGCTTATGAACCAGATTGTACTACATAGTCACACTGATGTGCCTTCCCCAGGAGGTATGGAGAGATCTATGTGTACAAAGCAGGTGTTTTCATTTGTGTAATTGGAGTTGAGTTTAGCACAGTACTACTGATAAACGAATTACACATGTTCAGTAATTCATAGAAAGTGATAGTAATTTTGCTTAGACACTTGTTTTCCAAAATAGATTTATAAATGCAGCGTGTTGTCAAAACTACATAAGGTACCTTTAAAAACAATAACAACAACAAAAAACCACTCGTCAGAATTTCCCCACACGCAAGTTTTGGTTGCTAAAACAGCAATACCTCTTCCTTCTTTATGCTTAAATCAGTAACTTTTACAATTTAAATAGTATCCTGTTTTGACAAACTGCAAACCACAAGTCTCAAAGAGAAATACATGAAGCCTGTGTCAATAGATGCTGGCATCTCTCAACAGGAAGCTTTGGGGTGACACGTTATCAGTATCTGATGCAGTAACAAGGAATGCTTAACCTTATTCGTTAGATCTGGAATATGGTAAGAATGGCTCTGGTGCTTCTCATGCATGTTTACACTGATAGCAGTACATTGCATAACAGGTTTCTTCACAAAAATAGTCTTTGTTTCTTCCATTTTTGCTCATTAGGATAGTGTTCTGTATCTCTGTAACCATATTTCCACAGCTAAAACTGCCATTCCCCCATAGAGGCTGTGTAAAGTAGAAATGCCTGCAGCCATACTATCACCGCAGGCTGTAATCTCATCAGATCTCTCTAAAGACAAGCAGCACTGGTCCCTACTTAGATGACTGACCTCCAGTAAAAGCCCAGGGTGCTAGAGGGAGTCGTATTGGTAATTCAATATTACCAATCACTTTTCCCCATGAGGGAATTCTGAACCAGTGTCCCAGGATCAAGTTAGAAGCTGCTGTGCAGCTGGAGTTGCTGTCTTTCAAAGTAGAAGTAAAACTGAGTATTGGCCACTTGTCATGTAAGATCCCCGAGTATTTTTGAGTAGCCCGAGCACTTGGCCAAATTCCATTTGGATAGTTGCACATTTTGCCTACCTGAATTTCCCCTACAAATTCAGTTGGATAAACTATTCTTTTTCATATCTCAGTTATTGTGTAGTGTTGCCGTGCAATATTAAACAGCTGTCCTCCTCAATGCTAGAGGTGGTTTCATTGCAGCGATAAAGTATAAACAGGTTATATTAAAAAAAAAAAAAAGTTGAAAATCTTTGCAGAAAGAAGCATGCTGGTTCTGGATTAAAGACATGGTTGAAATGTAACTCATTATCATTAAGATAAGTGCAGATTCACAGCAGCAGGCTTTAAAAGTGACTTATTCTGTGACTGTGTATCTGTAACTCTAATTTCATTCCTTTACCCAAACTTCTGTTCATTTTACAGTTGAGGTTGCTCAACTGCACTCCCTATCAACACAATTCCTGTTAATCTAGGAAGTTGCCACTTAAGCCACCCTTCCTATCCTCACAGGATCCTCCGTTCTCATGCCTTCCCATTCAAACATACTCAAACCCTCTAACTTCGCAGCTCCACAATATATAGGGTTGCCAGGCATCTGATTTTCAACCAGAATGCCAGGTGGACAAGGGACGCGGGCTCCAGGGTGGCGCCAGATCCAATCAGCTCAGCTGACGGGGCTGCTGAACGTCCAGTTGGCTGCAGCGGCCAGCTCCCAACAAGTGGCTGGTATGTCCCTCTGGCTCCTAGGCACAGGGTCAGCCAGGAACAGGGGGCTCCGCGCACTGCCCCATCCACAGGCACCGCTCCGCAGCTCCCACTGGCTGCGGACCCCAGCCAATGGGAGCTGCGGAGCTGGTGCTCAGGGTGGCATCTGCACCGCAGGCAGGGGTGGCACGTGAAGTCCCCCTGTACCTAGGGACTTGCTGGCCACTTCCAGGCTGAGGTAAGCGCCATCTGGAGCCCAAACCCCCTCCTTCAACCCAGCCCTGAGCCCTCATCCCTGGCCCCACTCCATAGTCTGTACCCCCAGCTGGAGTCCTCAGCTCCTCCCCTCCACGCCCCAACCATCTGCCCCAGCCTGGAGCCCTCTCCTGCACCCTGAAACCCTCATTTCTGGTGCCACCCTGGAGCCCGCGTCCCCTCCCAACCCCCAGCCTAGTGAGAGTGGGGGAGAGTGAGCAATGGAGGGAGGGGACATGAGGTGAGCGGGGAGTAGGGATCGGGGCAAGGGTGTTCAGTTTTCTGCAGTCAGAAAGTTGGCAACCCTAACAACATACTCCCTTTATAGGATATGCCTATACTGCAAAGAAAGACCCGGGGCACCAAGTCTCAGCCCAAATCAGTTGACTCAGGCTTGCAAGGCTAAATTTTAGCACTGTAGATGTTCCCACTTGGGCTGGAGCCCATGCTTAGAGATCCTTCCCCCTCGCCGGGTTTCAGACTCTGAGCTTCAAAGCCCAATTGGGAACATCTATACTGCTATTTTTAACCACACAGCCCCAGCTTCCCTATCCAGAGTCAACTGATATGGGCCCTGAGACTTGGTGCCGTGGGTTTTTCCGTGCAATCAGTAGACATACTGATAAGCTCCTTGACAGTCCTACTTTGTCCCCAGGCCACTGTAGATCCCCGCAGTTCTCCATGTTCTCCAGGGAACCCCACTTGCTTTCTCCATAGTCCTGTAGATCCTTTCTCTCTCTCTCCTGCCCCCTCCTGCTCTCTGCTCCCCACAGGTTTGTCACCTGTTGTGGCAGGGGCGTGAAGGCAGGTCTGAAATGCCCTCCCACTTTTGATACATCTTGTTTCCTCACTCCTCATTTCTTCTGCCACTCACCTCTGCCTCAGAGCCTGTTGCTAAACAACAGCCAAAAAAAGAGAACAGAATGGACAACCTTAATGCACACGGTATGCTTGTATCGCTCATTTATACGATAATGTTATTTTAGTGGAACTTTAATTATATTTTATAAAAGAGGTTTTAAAAATTTCCAAAGTGCCTAGGTGATTTAGGAGCCTGTGGCCTCATCTACACACAAGTTGTACAGCTGTAATTAAACTGGTATAAGAAAAGCAGTATAACCGTCCCTCTGCGCCCCCCCCCCCAGGCCTAAGTCCCATTTTGACAATTAACAGGCATTCAGGAGCCTAAGTAATATGGAGGTAGGGTCCTAAAGTGTAGCAACTTTGAAAAGGTTACCTTTATTATTGTTGTGTTTTCCTGCTGGGTGAGTTTGGTTGTAGCGGTTATTCTCTAAGGACCATTGGACGTGTGTGTGCCCAAACTCGGTAGCAGCCTTGGAATATTTGTAGCACTGTGAGCTGCGCGCCTAAAATTCAGTCTGGGTCACAGGGCAAATAATTTTCAATTTTGTATCAACTCTTTGTTCAAAAGTGTCCTTTCCACAGACACTCCCACCCATTTCCTTCCTTCCTTCCTTGTTTTACGCTCACTTCCATCAGTGCTCTGCCTTGTGGCATCCTTCCCTTGTCCAGGAAGGCTTTGGTTAAAGCTCCCTTTGGAACCGTTGGCTGGCCACGGGACTCACTGCCCAGCAGTATGAGGCCATCCCTGCTACCAGGAGCTGAGCACGTTACCTTTGCAATATTCCTCGTCTGAGCTGATGAATGAGACCTGACAAGGAATTGAATGGGTTCGCTCTCAGAGTATCGCAGGGCACCAAACACTAGGCCACTGGGTCAGGCCATGAACTGGTATTTCTTTAAGGCTTTTTAAGGACACTGCAGAAGTACCGTATTTATCTGGTATTTGGGTTCTCCGGTTGCCGTGCAGCTCATTTGAGAGACTCATTCTGCAACTTTTCTTAAATTTCTTTAATATTTTAATGAGATGTAAATTGTTGTGATGCTGCCATATTAAATGCATTATCATTAATTGTATTTCAATACCTGCTGCTGAGGTGACCATAAAGTTTTCAGGAAGATACATTGTTCTCCTTTTTGCTGTTTTTGAAAGTGGCATTGATGACCTATTCAGGCTACTTTGATATCGCTCCTTACAAACTGGAGCTTTCCAAATGAAAGGGTTCCCTGGCAAAAGAAGCAGTACTGATCATAGGTTTTGCTTTTATAAAATCCTCAATACACTAAAAAGATGATAAAGAGTCTGGGGAGCTGGTGGCTCAGGAGATTCTGTAATGGGGATAGCTTATTCTTCACCTCTCTTTAACGAAGCTGTATCCAGCCCAGGTTAGAGTTAGGGGGTCTGTGTAAAATGAGTTTTGTGGTATCAGTCTAGGCAGGTTTTCAAAAAGCCTAGAGGATTTGGACTCTGAATAGATTTGCAGATGCCAAAGCCAGAACGGACCACTGTGATCCTACTCTGACCTCATATATAACACATGCCCTAGAACTTCCTTGGAATAATTCCTAGAGCATTTCTCTTGGCACCTTTTGAGAATTCCATCCATCATTCTTAGTGGATACCTGTCCACATCAATACATTTAGCATTAATTAACAGCCATGCTCACTGTGTTACTAGAGAGGCCATTAACTGCTTGGGCACCCCTAGAGATGGGAGTTCCCAAGTCAGGAGCAAGGTGGATATGGAGAAGTCGCTACCTCTGCTCTATCTATTCTGCAACCAAATGAAGGACTTTACTCAGAAGCACCTTTTGGGCCTGATCCTATGCTATTGAAGTGAATAGCAAAGCTCACAAAGCCAATGATGCAGGATCAAATCCCTAGTAAGCACTAAATTTAACTTTATTTAAAACTAATGCTACACCAAAGCTAACTTAGTCACAGAGCCAATTACACTGGTATCCTTCATATCTTTTGGGAACTGAAATACTTTCTTAGAAAGTTGAACATAACACTTCCATGTCCATTTTTTTCTTTCATAGCTCAAATTTAGGGCCTACTCCTGTAAACACTTATGCATGTGATTAAAGTTACTCATGTGCTTAAGTTGTTTCAGAATTGGGCCCTTGTTTTCTTTCTACTTCATGTTTCTAAAGAAGCTTTTATGCACGTACATCAGTAATAATAATAGTAGTTAATAATTAGCACTGCCATAGCACTATTCACCTTCAAAATAATTTCAGGCATTAAATCTGTGAAGCTCTAGCTGACAATATTACATATCACTGATGTTGCAGAGAACCTACTTTTTTTTAATGTAGGCCAAAACAGTGTCAGGTTTTTTTAAAGTACAAAATTGGCAAAAAATAAAATTCACTCCTAGGCTGACACCTTGTTTGCCAAATTTCAGCACCGAGCCAATTTTTAAAGCTGAGTAATAAACACCTGGAAAGTTCTGGTTTATAATGGCAGTGCTGAAAAGCCATTAAATGAGTGGCTCCACTGTAGTACAGGAAAGCCCGCTTATAATGCTGAGAAACCTGTTAAACTTGGACCTTCATCTCAGTGGACACGGGCTTTGCCTTTGAGATTGAAACTGAGCTTGTCTGGACTGGAATGGCACATTATTAGAGGTTTTCTTGTCCCTAACATAAAGTCCACGTGACTAATTTCAAAGTGTGTTGTTGGATGGGCTCAGAGCTCAGGTGTTTGTTCCTATGGAAAGTAGCCACCTCCTGCCAGAATCTCTCCAGCTTTGGGAACATCTCTAGTTACCTTGCTGAATCACCTTCTGGGACTCCCCCACTCGTAAGCTGTTCCTCACAGAATGAGGATCCAACCCAGAGTGGGAGCATGGAACTGGCCATAAGAACCAGTGTGGGCATTTCCCAGCAGCATGGATTGGAGGGTGGGAACAGTGAGGACAGTTAAGTACTTAGAGAACAAGAAGGGAAGAGAAGACAATATTTAGGAGAAGGTGAGGCATTTGAAAGGGGGAAAGCTTGGGGGGTGGTGTGAGGGGATAAGAGCGGAGGGTAGGGGAGATGGAGCTTGGGTTTCAGGCGAGTGTCGCAGCACTTGAAGTGGAAAAGAGAGGAAGATTGGGTTTGCAGGGAAGAGGGAAGAAAGAGCTTGGGAACAGGAGGAGGAAGATATTGGAAGGAAGGAGATGGGGACAGGATTTTAAATGAGAAAACAGAGCTGCAGCAGGATGGATGGATGGAGCTAGAAGGGATGGAGATCCAAGGGATGGGGCTAGAAGGAGGGAGGGGCAAAGGGACAGATCTTGTGTGTTAGGTGACAAAGCTGAAGGAATAAGGGGTACAGCACTTGGGACAGAAAGGAGAAGTGAAAGGACCACAGGGAGGGAGAACACAAAGTAAGTGGGAAGAAAGTGCTGACAGTAGAAGCAGGCAGAGCTCCAGAGGACCGCCACACGTTATTTTCCCGTATCAACCCCTGTTGAGCCCGACAAGCAGGAAACCCTAAAGAGTCTGCTCGACTCATTTTTTTTTCTAGGTTTGACGGCTGATTTCTGTAGTTTTTGGAGGAAATGGGGGTAGCTCCACTTCCTCGTGTCTGTGACCTCACTACTGCACCAGTTTGTCAGTTTAGCTCACCACCTTGCTTGCATGCAGATTTCACTTTTCAGATAAGCATCAGGCATGCAGATGTTTGAAACCATAGCTGGGAATTGAAAGTTGTACATTCCCAAGGTAACAAACAAGCCTGTAACTAACCCAGCCCTTTCTCTCCATTCCTATTTAGATTTTGCATCAAGATGGTGAGGCTGTGAAATAGACCAATAAGTACAGCACAGTAAAATAGTAAATTGACCGGTTAAAGAAATCAGTAGCTGAAGGGAACAGCTATTAACGTGCCTAGCCACGACACACAATTATGCCCTGGGACTCTTCCAAACTAATATATGTTAAAGATATAAACTGATTAAAAGAGAGATTTTTCTGTTTAGGGAACTTCTGAGATAGCAGGATTTACACTGCATTTTTACTCTGTATTACAAGTTTTATAAGGAACATTTCAGCAAATCCAGTCATTTCTAGTATTACAATTTCATACAGCTTTTAGATTTTTTTAAAAAAACTTCAGCACTAATGCTCCTCTCTATATATTGTTAGGAATGTTCTTTTAAAATCAGAATTCTTCCCCTCCCCCAAATAGTTAATTGGATTTTAAAGTTAAAAATACCGTACAGCTTTTTTGCAAGAATAAGGGTATCAGAGCCATTGTCCTTACCAAATTACACTTTGAGTAGGTATATTCTGCCTGCTTATCCACCCTGCAATTTCATTTGAGTACAGGATTCTTCGCTTCAGGTGTCCTGAACTATTGTATAGTGCTGCACTGTTAAGCAGCTGCTGTGTTCCACCCCAGAAATGGTTGCAATTCAGTGACAGATAGTGATTTTGTCTGTATAGAGTTTGAATAACATGCTTTTGGCTTCCTGAAGGCAAAAGTTTGAATACTTAAGTACTATTAACTTTTTATATATTGCTTTATGATCTGTGTGTGTGTGTGTGTGTGTGTGTATTTATTTCCAACTCTTCAGGCTTCTTTAGCAAAAAAAAAAGGAACTTTCGGCTTTCTCGTGCTACGAGTTTCACTTTATTTTGAGGGACCCTGGTGTGGTTCCATCTTTTGGTCAGCCCATATAGTCCCTCTCCTACCAGACCAAAAACCTGCTGCATCCTACATTCTCTGTCAGATGCATTGTATTGTGGCCAGGATTCTGGGCTGTAGAGGAGAGAGGGGGCCCATTGATACATGACAATTGGAACCAAGGATCCACAGAGGGCCAGAGTGGTTGTACCTCAGGGACCGAGGGGCGGAAATGAACATTGGCAGGACAGAAAGCCAGGAGCTCCACCTCACAGCTCCTTCCTGTCCCACAGCTCCTTGCTCAAACTGACTCTGGCTCTGCCTTCTCTCTGCTGACTCCGCCGCACTGTGTGACTGAGTGCTCTTTGCAGTCTGCAGACTGCCAGCACACAGAGGGGGCAGCAGCTGCACACACAAGAGGGAAGAACTTGGCCAGCCCAGCAAAGTCTCTGACTCCTGTTGACCACTTATGCTGAAAGAAGAGGACCCAGTCTGGGATCATGGTACCCTTAGCAGTCATCTCTTTCTTCTGACCTGGAGGGAGGAAGGAATGCAACATGCAGTAGCCAATTCAGATAGGAAATGGTCATAATTCACAAACCATGCTTGCAGACAGGAGTCCTCTTTGGTTTGATTGGGGGGGGCAGGGCTTCGTTTAATTGGATGCAGATTCCGTGTATTTTTAACGCACTGCAGATTGTGACGCTGCGTTAATATGTGCCAGTAGTTTGCTACAACGACACAGAATTGCGACGCATATATAAGAGCAACCAAAAAAAAAAAAAGTCAGTGTTGCAAGAACAAATTTTAAAGTGATGGGAGTACCCTAAAGGCTCCACATTTTTGAACGTATGGTTCCTTTCTCATTTTCCTTCCAACGCCTATTTACTAATTCTCTCACCCTTGTAAGACACTGAAACTGCTACTACTTCTGAGGACTTAGTGGATGCTTGGCCAGATGAGGCTATTTGCTCCTGTGCCTATTCCTCTGTGCACCCTCCCATCTACTCCCACTGTATGCCAGCTCTGCTGAGCTGACGCGTGCAAAACAGTGACGCTAGGAGGCCAACAGAGAAGGAGACGAGAGAATCTCAGGAAGCTCGGCAACAGCAGGAGAACCAGTATCTCATAGAGGTGGAGGTCTGATATTAGTGGCTATTTTTTGCCTCTCCTTTCAGCTTGTGCCCAGGATCAGAGGAGAAACTTGGATTCTCCCAGCGAGATTGGAACTATTGGAAATGAGTTTTCCATGCTTTGCAATGTTGGAGGGATGTGACTGTTAGAAGGCCTTCCAGAACACTCATTGCTTTCAGCAAATAATGTCATTGGGAAGGGGGCTCCTGTAGTGTCCAGAGCAATCAGGGGGTGAATTTCTGAAAGATCCTCCCAATAGTGCAAGGCCACAGAAAGGCAGTTTCATTCAGAGAAGTTTTCAAGCCACGCATGGCAGCAGTCAGTCATTTTTGTAAAGGGCTTCCCCATGTATTTCTGGCTGAATTCAGTCACCTTTTCTGTTAGAGGGCATACTAGGATAATCTGCAAAGTTTGGAAGTTAGAGTGATGCACTTCACTTTGTCATCCTGGAAGCACATTTTAAACCCTGTACATGGAGATTTAGCTATTGTGACACCTGTTAACTTTAATGGGATTGGTGAGATCCCAAGCCACTTCTTTGAAAATTCTCCCTCTTCATATAGCACCAGCAGCACTATCATAATACAACTTCTTTATATGCCTCTATCTAAACTTACAGTGCTTTAGCATAAACATCTATTTAGGAAATAAACCAGGCCATCATTTTTTTATTGATAAAGTTAACTGTTTTCTTCTTTAAACAGAAGATAAGAGAATCTCTTTTTTCGCCTTTTTTTATTTATTTTTTTTTAAATTATGTATCTTTTGCATGCTGGAGGAAAACTTGAACTGCGAGTCAGCTAAATATACTGTATCATGAAACCTTAGGGACCACTGAAATGAGAACAGAGGCCCATTACTGCTAAGAAGGTGTTTTATTGAAAATATGCCGACGTGCTTTCCCAGGAGAGCGAGTAAAAGTCGGCAAGATGCCCAACAGTAATACAGGTTATTCTCCTAGACAGGCTAAAATATATAGTTTGGCACTCCTATGCTGTGTGAGTGAGCTATATAATAGACTAATGTGCATTTTTACATTGAGGGTACCTTATTTCACTAGATTTTTTTCTTTTTATTTAAAACTTGCAATTTATATATTTCAGTTATTGCCTAAGTACATATAATTTCGTACACTTTTTTAGTTTGTTGAAAGAGCTGAAGCAGTAAGTCTCTTGAAGAGAAGCAAAATTACAGTAGAGGGCAGTATATATAAAAACAAGTTTTTCACATAAAGCTGTATTTGTATTAAGTATCAGAGGGTCGTGTTCTCTATCAAAGTGCAAAGCCTTTAGCATTAGGGACGGTAAAACTTGTATTGTCTGCCTTTAAAATCATTTACACCGTGTCTTCATAGGAGCTGGCCTTGTTCACAGGGGGTCCAGAAGTGCAGCCATTTCTGTTTAATAAATATTTAAAAAAAAACAAAAAAAAAGATTGAAGTTAATTTTTTTTATCCTGGTAACCTTAATGTAATGACAAGATGCCTGTTTTCCTTCCCCGTGCCATAGGTGGTTGGCGTGCATAGTAGATTATTTTTGTATAAAGTAGTCACCCTTTTAAAGTGAGATTTTGCCATTTGCTACCAGATATTCACCACACTTATTTCCTATTTTAAGTGTGACTCTGTGGTCTCTCCAGTACCGACATGTGTCAACTTGAGGCAAATAATGGAGTTTTTAATGGCAACCTCTGCATTTCCTCTACTGTACGTGACATAAATGTGATCTCAGATCATTCAGGAAAGTAACAGAGAGCATTTAATGGCGATTGCGTGTCAATATATTGTGTACTTTGGGGCAGAAAATAATGTAGGGAATATGTCCATGCACACTTGGAACAATTTGCACACTATGCTGTAACTGATGCAAACCTGCTGGTATAGGAGTGTGCTATAAATTTTACTTTATGGTGGAAACAAGATATTACAGTTTAGGAGGGGAAGAAGATGGCTATTTATTAAGTCAATCAGATATGAACGCAGAGTGACATTGTTGCCATTTTTATTTATTTTACTTATTTTAAGGATGATGGGGGGATGCAATTAAATAAAATTTGTTTTTACCTGGGATGTTTGATTCATTATTAATATTTTTATGTTTAAAGGGAACCATCATTTTGCTGAAATGTCTTCCATAACTCCTGCACAATCATAGTCATAACTCACCTGAATGTTGACACATCCTGCTGTGTATATATAAATTAACTAGTAACACTGGCATTATAAAATGTTGCATTAAATGAGGATGTGAATGGTAATTTAACACATGTCATGGAGAGAAATTTAAACCATTGTACAACATTGAGAGGAGATAAAAATGTCTTCTTCAAGCCAAACTTGTATGAACAATAAGGAAAAACAACATAATTAGCTCCATATCATAATAGGCATAGCATTGACACAAACAATATTGATACTTATATTAACTACTTTAGAGCCCTGTGGATAGATAGGGTTTTGTTTTGTATTTTTAAGAGGGACACAGTCACCTTAAAAATCATACTTCTGCCTGAAAATATTTTACCCTTTAAAATTACTAAAAGTGTGTATGTGGCGTGGGGGTGGAGTTTGCTTTGTGCATTTCACAGCACTTAGTGTAACGTCAGTTTCACTGTGTCCTGTTCAGTCCCTGATATTTTTTCCCCAATTGTTTTTGTAGATCTTTCAAACAACTAGGAACGTAAACAATTCTTAGACTAGGAAAATGTGATTACAAAAACTGGCATGGGGGCCCAAGCCAAGGTATAGCACTTTTAACTCATGGTTTGGTTTGGTTTTTAAACTGAGTAGCTATCAAATTGGCAGAGTCTCTTCAAAATACAGTGCTACTTATAACATCATTGTTTCCACTGTAAATCCACCCAAATCACAAAGCCCCCACATCACATTTGTCAGGCTGGTGGGCATCTCAGCACAGTGGCGAAGGATCCAGTGGACATGGGCTTACCTCTGCTGATTGTTCCCCAGATCTGTGCATATGGAAGAGGCAGTGTGGGGAAGCCTTCTGTACTTTTTTATGGATAAAAGGAGTGGGGAATTAATACCATGAAATATACAACCAAAAAAGCAGAGAAAAATCTAAGAGGCAAAAAGCCCCAATATTATTAGTAATCTTTCTTATAGCTTTCCCATAAATTGTTAATACACCAATTTTTATTGTTAGATTTGTTCCTATTTGTCTGATTTTTTTTCTTCCATCTATTAACCTATTATGTGAATGATCAGCTCTGTCCCTCCTCTTGTTACCTGGAATGGCCCAGACTAAAGCATATGACCTCATTTGCCTGGGTTAAATCTTGCACTGAGCATTAATGTCAGGCATTTTGCCCTGTATGATGCTTTCATCTTTGAATTGGTCTCTGTTAAGGCAGCATGCTGGGCCAGATTCTGCTCCATTTATACTGATGTAAGTCCTGAGTAACTTCACTGAGGTCATTGGGGTTACTCCAGATTTACACCAGTGTAAACGAGAACAGAATCTGCCCCACAGTAATAGAGTTCCACTGCTCTCTGCACAGAGAGAGACCCATTTTTGTCTCACAGCGTTTCACCTACTATCATGACTGCTATTTAATATGGGTCAAAATTCAGTTGAGTCTAGTGCCAAATAGCCATCCAGGACTCCTCACTTATCCCTGAGCCATCATTTCTAGCTTTCATTTCCTATTCATGTAGTAAATCTCTGATTTCCACATGCCAGTTATATCCACTATTCAGTATTTGCCATATCCTAGCAGATTTAAAAGGGGGAACATGCTGTTCTTCCTGGTCTTCTGCAATATTTGCTGGCTGTGTTTTCTTGTGACCCTACTGAACCACGCTACGCTCTCTACCGCTCTGGGAATCCTCGTTCATAGCAGACCGTGACTGAGTTTGCAGGTATGAAGCTTTTATATGAAGAGGTATGAAGTGCTTTAAAAATACTGCTGGCCAGTTCCACAGCTGGCACTTAGTACATTAAATGGCACTTTTCATCTTCAAAGCATTTTAAAAACATCAATCTTCACGACATGCCCGAGAAGCAGGTAAGTAATATTGTCCCCATTTTGCAGATGGGGAGACAGAGGAAGAGGCTAACTTCATTTGAAGTGGGGGGGGCTCAGCGGCTCTGAAAGTGAGTGCATAGATCTCTGAAGTGAGGCTCTAAAAACTGAAGTGCCCAAGATTGTTGGTTACTTTAAAAATAAAAAAGCCTCTGGGCCTTGTTGAAGGCCAGAGAGGGAGTTAGTGTCAGAGCCAGGATTATAAATTAGGCGTCCCCTAGCTCACAGTCCTGTGCTTATGCCACTAGATTGCATCTTTTGTTGTTTATGAAAAGGAGATGATGGTATGTGCCACAAATGACGTGCTAGCTTCATAGACTCAGGTCTTTGCTGACATAGCACCAGAGAATGGACTTCTGTCCCGAGTTATATGGCAATGGTGAAACTGAGGATGAAACTAGGCAGTGATCCTCCTTTGTGCAGTATGTGCCTGTGTGGGGCTGTATATGAAAATAAAAAAATTAAAGACATGATTTAATCATGATTCATGTAATGTTATTGCCAGAAAGTTTGCATCGAGCCATACAAACCAGATCAGAGTTTTCCAAACTGTGGTTCATGGACCGCTTGCTATTGGTCTTTGGAGTGCTACCAGGTCATGTGATGCTGGCTCCCCTCCTTGTTTTCTTCTGCTTATATACCATTAAAAGAAGCTAAAAATACATGAAACACTTTCTTAATGTTACTTTTTCATGTAAACTATTACTGTAGTTGCCAGAGGGATGTTACATGATAATGAATGGGGCGGGAGGTAGACCCCGAGAGAAAATATTGAAAAATCTAACCCCTGTATTTGCAATAATCTCAAACAGTTTGTGGCAATCAACTGTTCTTTGAGGTCGCTGGACAGAAGGCATTCTCCTCAGTGCAGCGTTGTGTTAATTCATCCAAAACATCACCTCTAGGTGGTGTTTACTTTTAAATTCTCTGTGGTTGTACGTAGTTTTTTTTGTTTTTTTTTCTGTTCATCATATGTGATATTTACAAACATCATCTGTTTCCATGCCATTTATGTGCTGACCTGTCCTTCAATTTTTGTGTGTGCCTTTAAGAGGCAGGATCTTTCTGATTCATGGAGGCTCTTTCTGGCAGATTTAGGGTCGTGCAAAAGATGCTCTTAGTCCCTTATTAAACATTCATAAGAGGGTTGGGTCAGATTTTTTCTGACCTGAAAAAAATCCCATTAATAAATTTGTTATCTGACATGAAAACACTTTAGGGTGGAAAGCAATCTGTATCACATCCCATTTAACATCAGATCACAAGTTGTCACTAAATTGGGTCCTTTGTCTTTGCTTCTTGCAAGGTTCTTTGGCAGCATAACTAATAGGGCTGTTGTCTGATATTCATTGACTCTTGCAAATAAAGTACGATTGTAAATGGTGATGTTGTTAATGTGGTTCTGGTTTTCAGTTACTTGCATCTAAACTAACTTTTTAAACCAATTTCTTATCTAGAAACTGTGAGGATAAAAAATACTAAAAACAATGACTGACATTTTCCTTAGTAATATTGACACAGACGACGCAGGTAATTTATTATAGGTTTTTAGACCAGTAAAATAGGTTACGGGGACTGTTCCAATCCATAGATTAGAGACCGCACAAAAACAAGATTTGTTTTTATATTAAAGACTAGGGCCAAAAAAGTATTTATTTGAGCTTGAATATGTGAGATGTCAAGAGGGATTGTTTTGAGTTACATGAAACCACTAACCCTAGTGTTACAAACGTACCACAGACCCAAACAAAGTGTTTCACTTCCACTAAACTCAGAAATGTTTGTTTGGCTGCCTTAAGAACAGACAGATAAAACTCCCATTTGTGAAACACTGATCTAAATGATACAAGAGTTGCATCCTTGCCTTCTGATAGATTTTAACATCTTACCATTCTAGGACTGTGATTAATTTCCCTTTGCTTTGTTTATGAAAGAAAGAGGGGAAGGTAGGCTAGACACAGTAATCATTTGTACAAACTTCTTGTGGAGGGCTTTTTGTTGTTTATTTTCTGTTGTTGTTTTTTTTGTAATCATAACATGCATAATCTTTAGTGAACAAAACTACTCAAGCTTGGTAAAAATCATTTAACATGACAAGTTTTTAAAAGGTTGTTTTTGAAGTGGGGTGGGGCATTTTTCTCTAATGCTGTTTTTGGTCCTTTGATTCCATCCAATTTAAAAATTATTGTTATGAACCATTGTGTTAGCGGGAATTTTTTAGTGGCATCTAGTCTCTGCAAAACAGATTGCTCTTAAAGGTTATAATCCTGAACAGTTTGTCAGTAAGTATGTTTTTTTTTATTATTATTATTTGTTAAAGAATATTTCTTAACAGCTGTTTGATTGAGGGTAAATGTGTGCTATTTGCCATGCTTTTTAGAGAGCAGACACATGCACTGTCAGGTCAAAGGGTTAACAGCAATTAACTGTAGTTGCTTTAGAGACAAAAGCGTTATTTCACAGAAGCATTATTTCACCTGCCGGCAGTAAAAAAGAGGAGGCCCATTGTGTAAGGGTGTTTGAACTGATTATGTTTAGAGGCTGGTTGTGATTGGTGGAGAAGGGCGTGGCTGATTGGGTAGTTTTGCATCTTGTCAGCTCAGGAGCACCCTTGCGCGTGCAATCTGTCTGTAACCTGAGGAAGCTAAAGACTGTAGAACAAGGCTTATTAGAGCTTCATGGCCCAGCACTCTGTTTGTGGTGGCAGCTAAATGGAGTTTGTCAGGTTTGTCAATATGATTGATTTTGTGATTTTTTTTGTTGGTATCTTCCTTGCGCACAGCGTGACCGTTTCATTTTGCAGATGTAGGCATAAAGAGGCATATTGCTTTTTAAAGTTTTTTGTTTTCTTTTTTAATCTTTGTTGATCACCTTAAGGCAGTTGCACAGTGACTAGAATCAGCTCAGACAAAACTGGGGGTTAAAAGGTAGAGAGCTACAATGCACAGGCCTGTTTCTCAACTCTTCAGAAATATGTGAGAGCTTTAAAAATAAAAGACTGTTTATATCTCTGCAGTCTTTAATTTTATTTTATTTTGGTTTTTTACTTTTATTGCTGCTTTTATGCTGTGCTTTATTTTCATCCAGCGCAATAATTTTTTGAAGCACTTGGTAACTAATTACATGTAAAAGAAGGGAATTGTATTTTGTTTGCTTCTTTTGTAGGTTATTACAGATGTAATAAGTAAACAAATAGAATGTTATTGCTCTTTTCATTCTGACAGTTTGTTTCCATATCTGCCTGGACTTTTTTTATCTTAGCTGACTAAATGACTGTAGTTTGCAAAAACAAAAAAACCCCAAGCCACCACACAGATGAATAAAATACTTTGTGAGGTTTAAATGTCAGGCACTATGATTGCTGAATTTATTTGCTAGTAAATTTGCCATGTGAAATTAAGTGAGTGAGCTTTGTTTTTGACATTGACTAGTGATATGAACTCCAGTGAAATACATGTGTAACAGGATCTAAATGTAGCTAAGTTAAGTGTCAGCCCTGCAATACAGTACTGCCGTGCAAATGAGATGATTTTTCTAGGCTGGTGGTAGTGGGGAGGAGGGAACCCTTAGGAAGTGGGTGGTAAGTTTAGAGCAAAGTGCATATACACTCTTCCTCTTTGGAATTAACTCTTTCAAACCCTGCATGTTTTAAGGAAATACTGAACAGGTCAAATTATTCCCATATTCAGAAAATGTAAAAGCAAAATAACTTTAAAATGCAGTGTGTTTATTTTAATAGATGTCAGCATTCTGAAAATGACAGTTTCTTCATTTTTAACAAAAACAAGTTTGGCAGCAGGAAGTGTGAATCATTCAATGGGTGACTAAGATCTGTTTATGAAACTAAATAGTTGGATTTATTCTAGCTGTCAGTGTTGAAATGTTAACTAACTAAATTATTGAAGTTTATATCTAATAAAATGTAAATTAAACATGCTAGTCTATCTTTTTAAAAACAAAACAATAAATTATATTTCATTTGGATCAAAATTAGTTTTTATGACTAGCACTTCAGGGCCCGATCCTGGAAGCATTGTGAGGTGTTTCGTTGAAATAAATGGATACATGTGAGCACTATGCGTGGTAGTAAGTAATAGCAGAATTGGGCCCTTAGTTCTCATGTTTACTGTACAAAGTCTTCAGGTATCTTAAACACCTTTTGAATCAAGTTTGAAGAGGTTTCTCTATATGTTTACACCTATATGTGATCAAATATATTAATGTATGTGTATCTATAATTTGTGTGTGTGTGTAGACGTTATGTCTTTTTGGGAATGGTAGCAGTAGCAATGTAGGAAATTGTTGTAAAAGCATTGCTCCTATGGTGCTACTGTTAAAACTCCTTTCTTCACATCAATTGGAAAATACGTTTTCAGAGGGCTTTAAATGAGCTCTGTGACTACCTTAAAAATTTTCATTGATAAGGATGTAAAAATGAAACCCAAATCCTGACTAAACAGTGTAGCTGACTTGGCCTAGAATGTGATAGAGCTGAACTGAAAACTGATTGGTCTGACACTTTATAATCAAAGTTGATTTATTGTTCATTAGTAGTGCATTAGCCCTTTCAAGCAAGACAGTTATTTGTGTAGTAGCCTGTCAAACAAAAGACTTCTAGCACCTGTCATTTCTAAACCATGAGATAAGCAACCAGATATTAAGATAATGCAAATAGAAATATGCTTGGACAAGGTAAAGTGCCAGCAATTTTCCTTTTAAAAATAATATTCCTTTATTTGCAGTGGATAATAGCAGCATCTAGATATATCTGAGTAAAAACTAAATGCATTCCCCTAAAATATGGAATGGTATCAGAAGGATGGGGAATCAGATTGGAATTCAGCATGCTTCTTTCATGATTTCAGGGCACCTCACATGAAAAGGTAAAAAACACAGGCAGGTTAATCCCTTGTTAAAAGTTGGTTATTAATGGGAAAGAAAGGAATGCCATTTATAGCCTTAATCTTTTTTATTTAAAAAAAAAAACTTACAGTCCAGACTCAAGGCAATTTTTATGTTTTGTCAGTCTCTATCACCCCATTTTCCCCAATGGACAGATGTCATAAAGTGATGTTCTTACAGGTAGGGGTTAATTTTATGAAAACTTGATGACATCACAGTAGAGCTGTGAGAATGTCAAAAAACCCTCGGCTGCCATATTCAAACAGATTTGCTCTGAATTCTCTCCCCCTCTCGAAAAGGAATGATCCCATGACATAAAACAGAAAACAACACAAGTGTAAAAAGAAAACAAAATTAGTGAACTTTTGTCTGCCACCATAGAAACGAGGATTAACTTATGTTATTCCAGAGCATGGAATGGAGACTATCTGCATGAGGATATATAGTATATTGTCTTCTGTGAATTTTCATTTGACAGGGATTTTGGAGACTGTGATCTTAATTAAATCTCAACTGACTCAAATAATGCATCTAAAGGCATGCAGTGTTGCGTAACCTTGCTGAGTTGGTAAACCATAAATTATCAGAAAGCTTTTGATAGGAAGGGCTGCTTTGAAATGTTTTGTTTGCTATAGTTAGTGTTTTTTAAAGGTTCACTATGCTTATTTACCCTGTTTTTTTAAAACTGTGTCATCGTTTACTCTAAAAAAAAAATAGATGAGCTCTATCTAGGACAAGCTCTGGCCAGACATCCCAAATGTAGCTTAACTAAACGTGAATAGTAT
This sequence comes from Mauremys mutica, assembly GCF_020497125.1. Taxonomy (NCBI): domain Eukaryota; kingdom Metazoa; phylum Chordata; order Testudines; family Geoemydidae; genus Mauremys; species Mauremys mutica. The sequence goes on along the minus strand of NC_059078.1, from coordinate 9,817,673 downwards.
CGGATACAGTGGAAGTGACATGAAAAATAAAATAAAAGACCATGGCGTTCTAGACCTATACATGCTGGTGTGAATACAGAACAACGAGCTACTTCTCGATGATCCCTGTGCACGTTTTGAAAATGTAACTCTCCATAACCTCCTGAAATTAATATTGCAGTGTAAATAGTTATCAAACAACCGAACTGACATCATCTGCTAGTTATAATACATCACACAGGCATTATTGAAAAGTACCCATTTTTCAGTAGTGATGGACAATATAATCTGACATGTACAGAAGTTGTTTTGATGCTTAGTGTACTGTAAATGTAAACAAGAGAAAACTAGCAACAGGTCTGTGGATAAGGTTAAAAATGTTTCTTGGACACCGAGAGATGCAGAGAAGACATGTAATTTAACTGTTAAGCAGCCTTTTAACTGGCCAGTTTTTGTGTATTGCTAGTACTTGAAAATACTAGGTATTCCATGTTCATTTATTTTGAATATACTGAAGCTAACTAGTTGGCTGGTTCAGGGTAATATGAACTGTAACAGTGTTCGCTACATTTAAAAGGATAGTATTCTCTGGTTGTCTCAAGGTAGGGGAGGCTTATTCCATCCAAAAGTTTGGGGAGCTGCAAAGCCATGACATGATTGCTTGAGACATCTCTCTTACAATCATTGTATAGGAGTTTTAGTCAAGTGTATGCTTGACAGAAATAGAGAGAGCTTGGGCTTAATTTATGAAAATGTTTATTCCTGTGCGATAAGTTATTGATGTTTTTTTCCCCTCCTTCTTGCTAGGTAAAAGAAATACGAGGGATAGTATTATCAACGCTTGAACAGCAAAATTGTGAGGAAATTCTTGACACCATAGGCAAAATTTGTTATTGTTTGGGGAATGGCTTGACAGGTTATAAGTAGTTTGTTTGTTTTATTGAAAGCAGAACTGCATTACTGGAAATGAGTTTGCCGTAGTTCAGGGTTCAGTTAAAATGTCCTGTACTACCTTGGTTTTATAAGGTGCTTTCTTGCTCAGCTTTATTTTCCAGTTGTAAGGAAAGGGGGGGGGGGAAATGTATCATGTCCTCATCTGCAGGAGATTTTGGAGTGAAGTAACCATGGGCAGCAGCTCTTCTCCAGCCCTTTTTGATTTTTAACCTTTCCAGTGCAGTGTTAGAAACTGTATCTGCTTGCTAAATGAATATTGGAAAAATAGAATAAATATTGAACAAATATGCGTAATTGCTAATTATTCTCTGCATTGGTTTATGATCGTTTTACCTTCATTGATAAGGTAAGATGTTGTATTACTTAGGAGGGGGAAAAAACAACCAACAACAACAACCTGATAGGTTTTAATTTTTAAGCTTTATCTTGCCCTTAAATCTGAAACATCATTGTTCAAATAACTGAGAACAAGGTAAACCAACAACATCAAAAAGGTCGGCTTCTGTGATTTCTCAAGGGCTTGTTATTTTGTACTTTCCAATTCTATTTGATGTCTTGACAAAACAAGATGACACAAGGGAGAATACATTAAATTTTGATTTTCATCTAACCTGTTACAGTGCTGGCAGCTTAATTTCTTTTACTTTTTACTGAAGATGGCTTTTTGCACAATTATTCTAATTGCCAAGCCACTTTATGAAAAGGTTTCTTTACGGGCTTCCCATTTGCCTTGATTTTGCTAGGCATTTTTTTGAACGTGTTTTGACCTTTAACACAGGGAGAGCTTGCTGGTTGGAGTGTGTCTTCATTAGAAGTAAATCAGTGAATGGCAAGACTGTCAAAAGAAGCAACTGATGTTTTCTCATTAGACTCTAATTTGCACTGTTCTGCTTAGCTGTGATGTGCAGATGAAGGTGTCTGTGATAAGTGTGAAAAGCTGCACATTTTAAGCAAATAAAGTTTACAAGTATTTTAAAGGCTGTAATTCTGAACAAAGTAGCAACACCTAAAAGAGTGTTTAAGTAGAACAGAAGTTAAGTTTGTCATAGCATCGTTTGACTATTTTGTATTTGATTTAAGTAGATTGGTTTAACAAGTTGAATATATTTTTTAAATTGCTTATTAATATTTAAACTGAAGAGTACAGGTCTCCTCTAATGCCCAAAATTAGAAGAACAGATCGTTTCATGTTTAACTCTTTAAGGAAAGAATAGATTTAAAGTGAAGAGACATAACCTTTCGGAATGATTCTGGTTCTTTTTCTGGGGGGAAGGGGAGTTTTGTTCTTTTAATTTAAACATGCCATAGGGAAGAATATGCCCCCCTATATAATTTTTTTTTCTTAGTTCACTTAAAGTTCTTGACATATTAAGTGCTGCTGATTCAATCGCAGTTTATTATTTAATTAAGTGCCCCTTAATATATTAATGAATTAATACACAAATGTAAGGAACCCAATATATTGCTCAGTGTGTGCATTGAAGATGTTTGGGTGGGGATGAGGTTTCAAAGGTTTTGATGGGTTTGGGGATATTTTGATGGTATGTGTTTGGGGTGCGGTATAGGTTGGGAGGGGGTATTGGGTTTTGTCATAATGCTGTTGATCCAACTCTTCTTCTGGAGGAAAACACAAAATATTTGCCACACTTTTTATTGATTCATCATAAAATGTCATCACTGGTTTGAATCATATATTTAGGTTATAATTTTTTTTCTGTCATGTAGGTGAATCAGAGGAAAAAAACTTTTTGAATGTAAAAAAATTGTGAGGTTGAAAAGATCATTCTACTTATTCAGTGACTGTTTGTGTACATTTCACTTTCATCTGTATTTGACAAATGTTAAGAGTAGAAAGGATTTAATTTATGTAAACTTTATATTTTTATGCAAATTAAATGGGTATTTATTATAGCTGAAACAATTATCCTAGCACTTAGTAGGGAACCTGGTATGCATGAGAAGTGGTAGATAAGATCAAATGAAGTTCTTCTAATGTCCCATTCTGTGTTTTAAAAAATGAAATTTTACCAGTTTTGTTTGGACTAGAGAAGAATACAGAAGGCTTCCTAGAGTAGATATTCTGAAATATTGCAGAATTCCAAGAGAGCCGAGATTACTACATTACATAAATCAAAGGAAGATCTCGCCTCTTGATAAAATGTAATAAACTAAATGATAAAAAAAATAAAATGTTAATTGAATTTTAAAGAGGGGGTTTTTCGCTCTCTTTTTTAATAGGGGGTTATATTGTTACAGAGCACTGTTATGCTAATGAGTGTTTAGCTGATTTTACATTAATATAATAAACATTACCTGTCTTAATGTGTTATACGGTATTGTGGCAAAATAGTTGTCTAAAAGTGAAATTCCATTTTTCATAATGATACAGAATGATAGTTTCTGCATGAATAGTTCTAGCAGTTTAGCTTTTTTGTTGTTGTTGTTTGTTGTTTTAAAGACTGAAATATTATGTCAGAAATATTTTATGCTCCCAGGATGAATATGGGTACTGTGTTCAGTACTTTATTATTTTATAAGCGTCAGATACAGACTGCGGCATTATGCTTTTCTGTTTGCCAATACATCAGTGGTCTCTCTTCTCTTGTGGTGTCACCAAAGTTATTTTTTTATGTTGCTTCCCTTGAAGGTTTCTGTATTCTGTATTTTTCACATTTTAGTCTTATGATAGGCACTCAAGTTAATGGTTATTTATACAGCTCTATTTTTCATGTAGTCCACTTTTTTAATTACTGCTCTATCCTTCATTCTTCCTTTTTATGTGTTCAGTTATATTTTTGCTCCATTTAACTTTTGGCAACAAAGCCTTCATCCAAAGAAACACAGTCTTGAAATCCAGATACTTGGCATAATAACTAGATTTGTGCCAAATTTTAACACACTGTCACAAGGAATGAAGGTTTTGCTGGCAAAGATTTTAGTTTTGTGGGTTTTTTTAACCTAAAGAAATCATCCACCTCTTAAATGTACTGTGATAGTTAACAATAGTGCAACCAGCTCCAATTATGAGATATGTGGAAATTGCATTCTGTGCTGGTTTATTCTGTATACAGGTTTTAACTAGCTGAAAATATTTGGTTAGTATTTAATTATGTTAATATAAGTGAAAAGGGAAAAATAGATTATAATCATTTTCTTCCTCTTAACTCTATCCTATTTAGATAGAACAGTGCCAAATGTGTCATTGGTGTAACTCCATTGTTACATTGAGGATGAGCTTGGCCCAAGTTCTTTGTTTTTCTTTTCTTTTTCTTGGTAAGCATCCTATAACATGGTATATTTTCAGGGCTGAGGAGATGGCCCAGAGTGGAAAGGATTGTTGTGGAATCCTGAGAAATAGCAAACAGAGCCTTGAGAGAAATATAAAAGTCTGAAAGCAATTGTTAGTATTAAAGACATTTTTTGCCGTTGATATTAGGATGTCAGCAGGTCTATACTAGTAGAGTTCCAAAAGCCAAAATGCAGCTGTATTTTTACCTCCACTGCCAGTTTTACATGCAGCTGGGTGTCTCCCACACCCTATTGTTATCAGTCAACAATTCAGCATACAGTCTATTAAATATACCAACAACAACAACAATACTGTGTCCTTCTGAAAATAGAAATAAACAACTAATTAAGAGTGATTTCTATTGTTCTTGGTACGTTAGCATTCTCTATATGTATCTGCCAGTAGTTTAATTTGAACTTCAACTCCCTGAAGGCAGTAAGACAGAATTATTTTAGTTCTTCATAAACTGCCTTCTGTGATTCATTGTTAACTCATAAAACACACTCATTTTCATCTGCTTAAACAGGTATGCCATTTCCAGTGTAGGTTTATAATTATAATTGTTTTTGTTTTTGGCAACACATTTAAATTGACAGTTGAGAGAGAGAAATCTAAAATTAACGTATAGCCCCCAGTTCAGGTGTGACTTACTATCACACAAAATATCAGAAATAAATATTTTTCTCTGAAGTAATGTAAAGTATATTGTACAGTATCTTAAAATAAAGTTTAATTTTGACTGAATACACTCAAAAAGGGATCAATAAATATTAGAGAGCTGTAGTTAAGAACTTACATGACTGTTTTAAATACTATTGATTTAAACCACTGGCTAGATTTTATGAATCAAAGTGTAATTTCCAAGCTTTGGCTATATTTCTCAACTCTAAAGCACTCTCTCTTGTGTGCCTTTAGCAGCTTTCCAGACATTCAACACGGGATTAAATGATAGTAGTTACAATGATCAATAGGTTAAGACCGGTACAATCACTCTTACCGCTAATGACCTCAGTAGTAATGGGTAATAAAGTGTGGGCTATAATAGGCTATTGCTGGTGCTGCATGCCCTTTGATTCCTAGTATTACTAGGGACTAGCTACAAGAAAAAGTTGGACATTGGGAGTTAAGGGAGTGGATATATAGGCCATAATTCTTAACTATTTAAAGTCCTTAAACTATGCTCTTTTTTTTCTTTGACACAATAGTTTCTGGTCCATTTGAATATGTTTGTTAAAGGTTTCCATAAGTTATTTTCATGATATGCTGGAGCAGAAACTTTGGGTAAATCTAACTTTTATTACATTTATAAATTAAAGGCAGAGCCCTCTTTAGCAGTACAGAGCTAGCTGGTGTGACAATGTGGTTTCAGATGATAAAAGTAAGTTGAGCTCATCAGCACGCTCCTGCTGTCTGAAAGATGTCATATACGTGTTTTCTGCTACCTGTAAAACATTTCTGTTTTAGCAAAGTATTAACAGTTTCTGTTTAGAAATTCTTCATTGGAAGGTACACAAACACTTATCAAATGTAGGAGCAAATCTTGCCCTTAGATCCATGTGCACAACTCCCGTGGAAGTCACTGGGAGTTGTCCATCCATAACCAAGGGGAGAATAATGTGGCCCTTAGTATTCATCACTGATTTGTAGGGTTTTACAGCACCCCACCCTGTTCCTGTCTGTATCCCTGGTTGTTGTCAGAAATCTGATTGAAGAGTATTTGTATTGTATATCTTCCAAGAATAGCACAGAAAACATACTTAAACATGCTTCCTTCTCTGTTTGCTCAGTCATATTTCAATAAAAGGTAGTGTAAACCTCAAGGAAAAGTAAACTTCTTTTGGGATGGAATAACAAAGATGAGTAAAGCTTAAAAGCTAGTATGGTGACTACCCAATATAAGTAAAAAAAAAAAAATTCTACTTTGAAAAAGTTATTTTAAAAATCACATGGATTAGGATACTCAGAATTAATGAGTTTACTGACAGATGATTGAGGCTTCTCAGGGTCTGTCTCAATTGCTATGGCACTTCTGTAGTGCAATTGCTGTCCAGTATGTTCACTATAGAAATACACATACAGCTAAATCCTGGTCCCAACCAAGTCATTAGGAGTTTCACCATGGACTTCAATGGAACTAGGAACTGTCCTGTAATTAAATCTTTATTTTCATAGTTATCAGATGTGACTGTCTGTTGTATATTATGGTGGGTTGTCCAGATGTACACCATAGTGCACATTCAGAAGCACTCTGGGATACTGAGAACCCCTGGGTGACATTCCAGTGCCATATAAATGAGATGTCAAAAGTGCGTAACCATTTCTTGGACTTTTTCAAACAAATGTCTTAAAAGCAGTTCCTGGGACTTGCACATAACATGTGCACAACAGCACTGGAGGATGTGCACTGTACGTGAATCTGACCTTCAGGAACCATTTTTAGTTCATCAAAATTAGCGATGCTGAGAAATCAGGACATCAGTGCATAATGACTGTGAAATTAGGAATGAGAGCTTGCTATGCAAATGACAGGACAAATCATGTGAAAAAGTCAAGATAAACTGCATATTAAGACATTATGTTACATAAAATTAATACTGCATTTCTCTCTTGCTTACTACTACTCTGAAAGATTTTTTTAAAAATTCTTTTATCTTCTGATCAGCTATTGTCTGCTGATTTTTAAAAAGTGGTGCGCAGAGAAAGTGCAAAACATGTTATTACCTTTTATTGTAATACATGAGATGACAAGAGATCCTTTTTAACAAAGTATATCCTTTACTGCTTTTAGTTCTGTGCTGTCACATATTTGATTTGAAACTAAAGAAAAGTAAGGTGCTTAAATATTACTGTTAAAAGTCATATGGGTTTTGTCTTTTTGCTCTATTGTTGTTTTTTCTTTCTATTTTTTTCCCTTTTTTATTATTTCTAGTGAAATAGTCTTCTTGCATTACTGGGACTGACAAAATGGTTCTCATGTAGTCTGCAAATTAAATACAAGTGCAGTGATTATTTTGAATAGCTAAATTACATTCTAGAAAGCTTGCAGAATTCATAGCATTGTCATTAGGTATCCGCTTGAATACAATTTGTGTAACCTTGGCCAAGACAGCCTGTCATTTTAATGTCAGTGTTTTATCTGAACAAGACATCATCCTTTCAGATACAGTGTACAGGTTCCTTGCAGAGATGCCCGTGCAGAAACGTGTTAACAGTTGCAAATATGAAATGCTATCAAGTTCATCACTGTAGCTGTTTGTCACTGAAATGTCATGGAAAGCGGCTTTTAATGGTATCTCACGTAATATGAAAGAATTGAAGACATCTGTATGCTGGGTGAATATGGAATGGTAAAGACATTCTAGTAGGGTCTTTCTGTTAAAATTGCATAGGAACATAGGTGCTGTTAGTCACATCTCTGAGCTTTCATTCATTTTCTTAAAATCGTTGTCTTACGAGGGTCTAGATCCCATCAATGTGGGACACCAGATCGTTTTTTCTTTTTTGTGTGTGTCTGTTGAGTTGACTGTTTCTTCTAAAAATAAATCTATCTTGACAGCTTATTCATATATTGAAATAATTTTCATTGCAATAATGCTTTGGAGAAAAAGACTGTAGCTGGGAGAAAATAAAATCAGTGCTTTCATGTTTACTCCAGTGGGCTCTAAAAGCTCTTGCGCTTTTCAGTACTTTGCCACTACAGAGGATGAGAAGTAAGCAATACAGCAGAAAACAGGATGGTGTCTGAACCAGTTCCGTAGACATAGCAATGGACAAATCATTATCAGGATAAAAAATAAATGCTCAATATTAAAACGTAAAATAAACTGTAGTAGAACTTTTTACAAAGTGCTCTGACGTCTTATGCCCTCTATGTTCATGCTCTAGGTCCCAGTGTCAGTGGCTATGATGACACCTCAAGTTATCACTCCCCAACAAATGCAGCAGATCCTCCAGCAACAAGTGCTAACTCCCCAGCAACTCCAGGTCCTGCTCCAGCAGCAGCAGGCACTCATGCTTCAACAGGTAATTGTTTCTTTTACAGCTGGTAAGATGGCTATTATAGGTGTGCTAATGTCCTTAAATATTCCTGTAGTGAAAGCTGCCTACATACTGGAGCACATATCTTATAGTAGCTGCATCTGGGGTGAGCTGATTGCCCTGTTGTACTTAAAGCTAGCGATTGCTATTGAAAACAGAAGTGCAGGGACTAAAACTAACAGCCTTTCCCAGATCGCTACATAAAGATGCACATTTAAGAAACAAGAATCCTGCAGATGCCGCCATTGCTCACACCTGCATCCTCCTGGGCACATCACTTCCTTCTGACTAGCTGGAATAAACAAAGAATATAGTTGAGAGGGGTTTTCAGTTCTAAAACTTATTAAACCAATATGGAACAATAGGGACTCTCAAAACCGCATCAACAGCACCGTGGCAGATTTGCAAACCTTAACCCTTGAATTTCAGCAAACGAATGTATTCTGGAGTATCAGTTTTCCTGGGTACCCAATTCAACATGTGAGCCTGTGTCAGCTAAAAGTTTGCATCAAATGAAGTATGGTTTTAAAGTTTACTTATCTTAATGTGCTGCACAACCTTAATTCATTAATTCCATGATGACTTTAAAGGCCACTACAAGCTAAACTTGTGTCCTCTTTCCTCACTGTCACTCTCTGTCCTTCATTCACTGAGTGGATGTCTAAACTGCGTACATCTACTATCCATCTGGGAAGTGGGGAGGGGGAGGGGTATTATCTGTGATTCCTATGTATGTATTGAACAAAACTTAATACAGTCAAACCCTATCATTTAGAAAGCATGTATATGTTTCACAACAGAGATTTACCAGCCTCTCTCAGCAAGGGCATTTTGGCTTTGTTGTTACAATCAAAGGTCATTCCTTGCCTTATTTTAATTAGTTTGTGTAGAAAATGGTATGTTTTTCATCCGTTCATTTTGGAGATTACTTTTCAAATGATAATGCCAAGAATAGTCAGTGTGCACTGAATTTATTGTCGAGTTTCAAACTAAAGGTCAGACCATCACAGATAAAAGGATGCTGTTTTTCAAATCACAGTTTGTGTGTTACAACAACAGGGACACGGAATTGTCCCTCCACTTTGTTACTTACCGTGTTTCCTCTTCTTTATAGCAGCAGCTTCAAGAGTTTTATAAGAAACAACAGGAACAGTTGCAGCTTCAACTTTTACAGCAACAACATGCTGGAAAACAGCCTAAAGAGGTACAGACAATACCCATTTTACTTTCAAACCACAGATCCCGGGGGACTGCCTAGTGGCTATTAAACTGTCATTCATCTTATAAATGATTACACAACTGAGCTGACTCTATCAGGTCTCAGCTTTCAGCTTTAGAGTTATTGTCCTGTTTTCTCTTTTATTTTCTTGTGCTTCCCATTTGCTTGCTGCCACATATTTTATAGCACAACATCACACCTTGCTGTTTGGTGTGAGTATTGGAACAAGTATCTTGACTAGTGTCTTTGGAGAGTGTTTTTTGGAAGTGAGTTATTTTACACTGGGTGAAAATAAGGATGCAGTAGTCAAGATGCTGTGCTCTCAAAGCAGGGAAATACTTCAAGAGGTTTTGAGTGCAGGTTCCCTGTATCAAGGCAGAGGCTCAGATTACACATTTGTCATAGTTGTAACTTAGAACAAGAACTGCCTTTAGGGAACATTTGTTGTGACACAGACCAACAAAATCTGAGATGCAAAGATAAGACTGAAGGGCCATCTCAACTCCTCACATTGTGCCTAGCTATTACAGCACACGTGATATTTATAATAGCAGGAGACATCGATCTGTTGTCACTGCAATACATAGACACAATGGGACAAGTTAGGGCCGAAAGTGTCTGTCTGAACTTGAAATACACTTGCTTTTCTAAACTTCTATCACAATCAGAACTTTGCATCGTTTATAGCGATATTATTATTATTTAAAATTTAAGAAACCAAATTTCCTGCTTGAAGTAACACGAGAAACTATGTAGATCCATGTTCAGGGACCTGAACATTAGTAGTCGGTGACATCAGTGTCTGGATGGACACCTCTTAGTAAGCTGCTTCTTGGCACAAGATGCTGTGTAATGCCTTTCCTAGCGGTGAGGCGTTCCTGTCGGTGTGGCAGGCATGCTGCGCGAAGCTCACATAATAAAAACGGCCCGACCAATTTTTTTTCTTTTCTTTTCAAATTTGGTGAGTTGTACCATCCATGGCACATTTCAATCCAGTGTGAATTTTTACAGTTGAGCTATAAACCACTGAAAATAGGGGGGTTGTAGTGGAAACGCTGACACAACCTTAACTACAATGTGCGAATGGGCACCACTCTAATAAAAAAGGAACAGATTAAAAAGTGTCTAAAATGTAAATCTAAAGGACTAACAGTAATTAAAATGGAAATGGCACAGGGAGGGAAGGCATGTAATTGTGAGATATCACTGTGCAGAATGCTCTCAGCTTTGTTTTGCTGGCTGTTTTTCTAATTCAGTAGGGCTTACTCATCAGTGGCAGTTCAATGTGCGTTAATGACTCTGGGATGCAGGCATCACTCTGGACAAAGAAATGATTATTGTGCGGTCAAAAGAAGTTCAAAGACAAGAAGGGAATTTCAGTTTTTTCCTTAGAGATCCACATTCAAGAGCATATAAATTAAGCCAAATGTTAAAAACCACAGTCTGAAAGCTGACTTCAAAGTCACAACTCTCTAATTAATGAACTGCAAGCTTCAGTTTGGACAAGTCGTGGTTTGATGCGCCCATAAATCAACATGACAGGTCTGTTTCACAGTCTCAGACAGTGCTTGTCATTGAGTCACATCAGATGTAAACACAGCAGAAAAAAGAGGGAATATGAAGGAGGTGCAATTGATCAACAGAATTGGTAAAAACCCACTTTTGAAGCGCATTATGCATGATCACAGGAAATGGCTATAGCCTCAAGAGGCTGTCTCCTTCTGCTGTTGCTTTTTTGAATCAGATTTCTAACAGCCTTCAAAAGGGAGAATAAGAATTATGGAGCTTCTCCCCTGTGGCTGGCAGGCAATAACCCCCTGTTGTTATTTTGTGCTTCTTTCTTTTCAAAGGCGTCAAAATTTAGTTTTTTAAAGATCTTTAACTCTATATTTGAAGGCAAACAATAAAGGGCTGCCACTGTCATTCTTATCAGTTACCAGAGATTGTATTTTTTCTTTCTGTTGCCACTTCTTATTAACCTCTTATTTGGTCTATTAGACATAGTTTTGAATGCAAGCCTGCATGCTGGGAGAACATGAAAGTTCAGATGAGCTCAGAGGGCAGATAAAGAAATTTGAAGGGGAAAGTTACACAGCAGAATGAACGATAAAAGTTAACTCTTCTAAATTGCTGTTGTCAGACAGGAGAGCATCTCCGACACAAAGATGATGGCTTGGAGTTGAAAGGAAAAAAAATACTTTGTGTTAAAAGGCAAGAAGGGAAGTTAGACAATGTGATGGCATTTTAATGTGTAACACACTGATTTACTGTGGTCACACTTCTGATATTGCACTATCCAGAGTTACAATAAGAAAAGACTCCTTCCTGTTTTAAGAAGAATATTATAATATAATAGACATAGGAGAATAAGGGTCCAACACTCTTTTGCTTTTACTACTATTTTTTTTCCTGACGATGTTAGTTAGAGGCCTGTTTCAACAATGCATTTCATCCCACAGGTTTTTCAGCCCCATTTTCCTGAGCTAAAGAGGGTGTTCTTACTAAATTAGCATGCAGTTGGTGGTCCTTTTTGGTGCTAAAAAATGACAATGGAGTCACATGCTAGCAATTTTGTGATGTGGACTGGTGGTTGTGATTTTAACATGGTTTGAACTTGGACATTGACAGATGGAAGAAGCCTATTAATTTACTGTATCCCCCAGTCATCAGTGGCTCATAATTTTGTACCATCAGTTTACGCACCCCACCCCCCACCCCCCAAAAAAACAAAAAAAAACCCCACCACCAAAACCCTGTTAGTCAGAGAGATTTGACCTATAACCAGGACAATACACAGGACTTCTGTGACCTTTTCTTTTACGTTGTATTAAGGGGAATTTACAGCATGATGCAGAGCAAGTTCCCATTAGTGATTGCAAGAGCTCTTTCTGTAACTCACTGCAATCTTGCTTTTTTTTTTTAAAAAAAAGCACGATCTCATCTAGTCTCCAAAACCGATTCCCTGATACCTGACAGAACTGACTTTGAGAAGCAGCGGACATAATTAATTTTTAAATAAAGGTAACAGAAGAATCCCATTTTGTGTGTTCAAGTTGGGCTAAGAGAATTGTTTTAAAAAGGCCGTTTGTCCTCCAGCAGTTTTGACAGTTTATGTTAGGCGGTAGGGAGTAACCTAAGAAAGGAAAACAGACCTTTGACAGAAGCTTATGGGAGGGGATCAAAAATGCAAGTTTTATCAGGATATTTCAGCATTTTAACACTGACTACTGACCTGACAACAGGACTGCACTGAGACCTTTTTTGTATGCATTCAATTGTGAGAAGTAAACAAACTGACTTGTATCCTGTGTTTGGTAACTGGGTGGGGAGCACAGTTTGGCAACGTGTGTTGCTTTTAAATTCTTTCTTGGACAATGGGCCTTGTATACTTTTATATCCTGGCTTTTCAAATGTAGAGAGCTTTCATGAGCTTTTCTTAGGGATAGCTGAGAAGAGAACCAAACAGGCATCAGTCAATTTATATAAATAAAGTGTTGTAAAATCTTAATTTACATTAGATGGCAAGTAACCAACATGTCCAAACCAGGGAATATTTTAACTCTGTTTTTGTTTTGTTTTTTATTATGATCACGTTGATCATTTTTTACTATGAGAATATCTGAAGAGCCAAAAATTATTCAAACGTGAACATCATCATCATTGTGGTTTACATTAATCTGATAACTTGCGAAATAGGAAAAACAATTGGATCATTTTGAGCATGCTGTTTTACAAATGAAAATGCTGGCTCTTAATTTTAATTTATTTAAATTTTTGTTGTCGGTACTGTAGATTTTGTTTTTCAGAATGGAACTCAATTAACTTTCTCAGTGGTATGGGGGTAGGTCTGAAATTGGTTGCTAATATGAGATTGGTTGGGTGTTTGCTATAAAATAAGCCATTTGGGGATTAGAACAAAAATAGCTTCCATTACTCTAAACTTTCTCCAATTGTCTTTTTTAAAAACCAAGCTTATGTCAAGTTGAGCATGACTGGGTCTATTCTCTCATCACTGCACTGATGCCTCTCCCGTGATCCGAACGGAGCATTCCATATGTGAATGGGATGAATTGATTCCTTAAATTTTTTCAGGGACTTTTTAAAATCTGGGACCAGCTCCTCAGTTGGTGTAAACCATTGTCACTCCAGTGACTTCAATGGATTTCACTGTTACACACCAGCTGAGGATCTGACTCAGGATCTTTAAAGGGACTGTAAGGCATTAAAATGCGGGGGGGGGGGGGGAAGGTGGTGATTGGACACTTTGTAAGAGTGCCTGTGCCTGCAGTTTTGTAAGAGTTAATTTTCTTTCCGTAATTGTTAGCTATAATGTGGATAAGACCTCCACCTTGATATGATTCCTAGCAGATTAGGGATATTAGATAATTTCCTTCTATTTATTGTACTGCTGCGCTGTATTATCTTTCTATCACTCAGATAATTACTAAGGAAATCTACATAAATTGTTTTTGGCTAGCACAAGGAACTGCTAAACACTGGCATGATGTATTGATGTTTTACACAACAAAAGTTTTCCTCCTGTCATTGTACAATAAATAAAAAGATATGTATCAAAATGCAAAGCCTTTCATGGTTTTTTAAGAACAAAGCAAATAAAATACAAGATGAGCATGGAAGCAAAACCTAGAGGGTTCCTTAAACTGAAGCAAAATTAAGAACTCTGAAGCCTGGAGTACAGTACATATTAAACACTCACATTCAAGTAAGATGTTGTTTGCTAAATTATGAATGTATGTAATTAAAATCTAGTGGCTGTTTCTGTGAAAGATTTACAATGTTATTTCATCGTTTGTCATGGCTAATTAACAATATTAGATGAAGTTTTTCTTCTTCAAAGGTCTGATTTTTTCTCATTTATTTATGTCAGAAGTGATAAACAGAGTAGTTAAAAGCTTCTCCGGGCGCAATAGTGAGAAAAGCAACATGTTCTTTTACACCTCAAAGGTTCAAGGTTCAAATCCCAGTGGAGTACAGCAACTCTGTCTTCTTTATAGTGAGAATAATTAAAAATTTCAAAGTGCAGAAAGTAAAAGTCTTAAATATAGCATGGAACAATTCAATATGCAGGAGAAAGTACTGTAACTTGATTAATGAATAAGAGAGAGCAAGTATAGAAAATGCAATAAATTAACCCAATCAGTTGCCTTAATAGTTGAGACAATCCTTGCATGCGTAAACGGAGCATGGCACAGGATTATTTTTCACTCCTCTTAAGTATGATATGACCTTGCAATGCGATTTTTCCATTTATATTCATGCTGTTAATTCTGAAGCATCACCAGTTGTTTCAGACTACACACGGGTTGCTTGATTCACCACCAAAATGCGACCACTTCTGGGTTGAAACTTCTGTAGCACAATAGAACACAACAACTTAGACCATGAAATGCAGAATAAATATTTCATGTGACGTTCCGGGTGGAGTTTAGGTAGGAAGAATGTAATTGCCCAACGTGGAATTTGGCCACAACCCAGTGGTTAACACTGCTACTGAAATAATGACTTGGGATCTTTAATCAGAAGTGGTCAGGGCCTCCATTCAATGTCCTTTCTTGGTGCTGACTATAATCAGATGAAGTGTTTTGAAACTGGGAGCCATTTAAATACCTTGTATAAATACTTAGTTCTGAAATGACAAATATGGCTTTTTCCCCTTTCAGCCACAGCAACAGCAAGTGGCTACACAGCAGTTGGCCTTTCAGCAGCAGCTCTTACAGATGCAACAACTGCAGCAACAGCATCTCCTGTCTTTGCAGCGTCAAGGTCTGCTAACAATCCAGCCTGGCCAGGCTACCCTGCCTTTGCAGCCTCTTGCTCAAGGTATGTGTGCAGTCTGGAAACCACCAGCTGTAACCCTCCATCTCGGGGCTTTAGAGAAGATAACAAATGCATCTAAAATGGAATAAAAGCTCCAATAGGCTGGTAAAGTAACGGATGAGAAAGGAACTGACAGGCAGGTTGCTCATTAGAAGGTTTGTAGCTATTCTGGGAAGCACAACACCGAAGTGTTGCATTGCTCTCGCTAGAAATGGCCAAACAGTGTGGAGTTTGGGTTGAGTTTGCATAAGTATCCAGAAGGCTGGATATGAAGCTCCTAGGTCTACAAATCTAGATATGTTCAGAATAGGCTTGCTAGCAAGATTGCTGGCACTTTGGTCATGGCTCGGAATAGCAGGAGAATAGCCTTTCATATGTTATTTCGGCACTTCAGGTCCTTCCTGACGGGAAATCAGACATGGGAAACTCAGACCCAAATGTTGCCGATCACTGGGAGTTTGATTCCCTTTTATCTCTAGATATGGGCAAAGGTGGGACTGTTTGGGTTTTTTCCATACCTATTTTACTCATCCTTGATTCCGCTGCAAGTAAACACACAGTGGACCAGATCCTCAGCTGGTATAAACTGGCATAGCTCCATTCTCGTCTCAAACTGAAGCAAATTAGGATTAACTCCACTGAAGTTAATAGCGTTATTCTGGCAGAAATCAAGAATCAGACCCCATGCATCTTTCCACAGTCACATACTCTGCAGTAAATTAGTACTCCTCCGAAGCACTTAGGTTATGAAAGATTTCTTTAAATGTGTTAGTAGGTCCTTTTTATTTAGCAATACTTTTGAGAGTGTTTAAAAATCTATAGTTTATTTCTCCTCTACGTCATTTTCACTGTGTTACACGTCTTAAGACACTGAGACCAGCCTCAGCCCAGGCCGTTCTTATTAAGAAGGCAGACTGTTAGAAGTTGACATGGCTTGAGGAGTGGGTCTTTAAAATATAATGCTGGTATTTCTGAAGAGTTTTCTCTTCCCGTCTCTCATTCCCTCCCCACAAAAAATGTGTTAAATTTAAAGTCACCTTAACCTCTCAAGTCAGCTCAGGTTGAATGATTTAGTTTCTTCAAAGCTGTTAACAGCCTCAAGGCTCCTACCGATGGCTAAACCCTGCAGTGTATTTGTATTTAGATACATTCACTTAAACAGAGAGAAGAAGTTCTACTCCCCATCTCCCCGTTCCCCCCCAAAATACACACATTGCTACCGGAGGATGTAAGGAGAGACCTATGTGTGGTGGGATCCTCATTGGCCAAGTTGGGCCACGTGTTTACTTCCTTCCCTTTCCTAACTTCAGTTTGAAGAAATTAAATTCCGCATGTGTCATTTATGCCTTGGCTGCCTAAATAATGGAGGTCTGACATTGGACTTGCCATGCACGTGAATCTCCCGTTGATTTCAGTTGAGGCTGTGTCTGTGAGGACTGCAGGATTGGGCCTTTGATATTTACTCTTCCTCTAGCGCATCTTTGTCAACGGGGTGGGGAGGAATAGTATGGAACTAGTCCAGAAAAAAGGCACGTAGGCTATGCCATTTGTACTTGCAAAATGTTACAACGTGCATTAATTACACCTTCAGATTTATTGTTGGAAACATCGCAAGCTGTTCCTACACACCCACTGGACTCAAGCTTCAACCTTTCTAATTTTTCCCACAGCTCCTATACTATTAAGTTTGCTCAGTAAGGTTCATTGTATAGTACATCAGTTAAGCTGTCCAAAAGAGGGCAATTGGGCAGTGACAAGACACGCTCATGTGTAATGTGAAAGAAATGAATGTGGTGATGCATGAAGTGTAATCTGTGCAGTAACACATCAGAGACACCAGTAGGTAATTCAGCAGTCATGGCATTGATTGATATGGTTAGCAGTGTAGTATAACTATTAGTCCCTACAACATTAGGAAGGAGCATACTTAAAACCTAAGGGGTGCCTAGCTGCATGCCAGAGTTCACAAATATAAACAAAGGTGCTTCAGAGGTCTGATTCTAGTGGGGAAATGAACTATAGTGTTGATATCATCCCTTGTGAAACTGGGACTCACTTTTTTTTTTTCCAAACTAACTTGAGAATTCAGGCAGGTTGGAATACAACACTTTTTTTTTTTATCAGAGAGAGAGAGATGATGGCTTAAAACTGATGTCATTATGAGGTTTAAATCAACTTTCTGCTTGCTTGAACATGGTCACCTGGGTATGGAGGTACAAGGACAAAAAGAGGTTGAGCAACTCGGTTTGTCTTTGAGCCAGTGATACCTGGGGTTGTGAAATTGAGTTCCATGAACAGTAATCTGTCAACTGTCCCCACAACATACATTTTTTAAACCCGTGCCTGCATTTTCTTTCATAATGAAAGAGACTTGTTGTCCTGAAAAATGCAATGATGAGCCAGAGTTATGGTTTAAAATAATTTCTAAAAACCATTTAATTTAAAAAAGAATCCCTAGTGTACCCTTTTCTTTGAGAATATTTTGCCAGACTGGAACAAATACTGTAAAACACACACAAACCCCGAATAAATGTAGACATGTATTCATGACAAATTAAAACATTTGCTACCTAGTCGTATTCTAGATGGCATATAGTAGTTGTAATATTAATAAATGTTTCCAAGGAGTGAACCACAGTTTATATGTAATTTTTGTTTTGGTTTTCAGAATTCGTTCATTGTTCAAACTACATTTTTTGTTTCAGCACTTACCTATTGTCTTATACAAAATAGCACATCCTCTAATGTTATATTTTTGTAATCTCTGCAGTGTCGTGCAGATCTTGGACACATCTGTAATCTGGATTTTACATCTGCACGCAGCCACAATTTTAAAATAAACCCAATTTCAGCAGTATTCTAAACTATTAGGGCTAGTTCTTCAAAATCAGGCTATAAAATTAATCCTGCAAATCTCACTTCAGGTCTGCAAATGATAGGATGGAGGCATCTAGTTGTCTGATTGCTCTCACAGATTAGGCAGGTATAGGTCTAAATCCTGTTGTTTGCAATTGCAAAGTTGCAGACATAAATAATTGTGACCACAGATGGTTGCACGTGCAATTATATAAGGGTAAATTACGTAATTTATTATGTTAATTGCCATATTTGATTTGATTTTTAGCATTTGTTCCATCATTTTGGAAGATACTTTTAGGGCCACTGTATTTAAGAACCATTTAGATTGACGAGCAATAAGCATATCTTTCAACTGTTAATTTGACAATTTAGTTAGGAATCATCTTTGGAATTATTGTTGAAGTGTTAAATTTTGCTTTCTAACCAAGTGATGTCCGTGATTTGGTCATTTTAAAGTAACTGGTATCACTTGTGTGTATATATGATGTCATAATTACAATTCTGTTATCTAATCCCGTCTGACCTGAAACCTGGCTCTTATTACCTACGTTGGTTGCTACTACACAGCATTTGCTGCCTTCCACTTCCAAACTGAACGTTACCCTCATACACTGAAAGGTGACTATAATTCTCATTAATGTTAATCTGAGTTATGCTTGTGTATTAAGTGTAGAACAAACCTACTGAATTTGGGGGAGGGGGTTGTTGCTTTAACACTTAAAAGCTTTGTCTTCAAATGAATCATTAATACATCCAAAAATGATTAGGTGAATTCTAAAGATCTGCTACCACCAATTAAAAATCTACTACTTGTCTACAGATACAGATATTTGTTTATCTCCCCAAAATAAAAATAAGTGTTGTGGACTCATATGGTCTCATATCAATATGTTATCAGCAACAGACAAGCCTATTCACTATTGTTGCAATTGAGTAAACAGTGGCGTACGGGTCAGCCCTATTCACAGGTAATTGTTAGTGTGCAGACAGTCCTGTCAAGCATGTTAGCTAAAAATACATCCCACACTGTCACTTTGCAAGGTGTTTGAAAATAATCGCCCAGATGCAGCAAAACAGGACATAGGCTTGTGTACTGACCTTTCTCTTTGTTTAATTTGCCTCAGAGGTTTATTTTCAGGGACAAGTAATAATTGAATATGTCTAATAACCAAATACTCATTTGGGACAAAATCCATCAACATATAATTGGCATTTGATATTTATGAAAGAAAAATGACTTGGCTTTCGAGCGATAGATGTGTCCTAAGACTGTCTAATGTATAAATTGAAGCTTCTTTTATAATATATATTAATTGCAGATACTTAAGCATTTTAGCATTTTTTGCAGTGAACCGTTAGCAGAGACCAACTGTTTTTGTTAATGCTACTCTCAGAAAGGCGGGGAAGGTTATTGGTCTGTCGTGCAATAATTTACTCCTCTTTGATATGCAAACGATCCACGGTGAATATAAAAAAATCCTATCAGACTCATTTCACAGTTCTTAACCACTTAGATTCTCTGGAGTCTATCGCCTCATTAGACCAGTGCTCTCCAAAGCTAGCATAATTAAAATCTTTAACAGTTTAGCAAAGTAAAGATGTTTGGCTGATCACGTTGAGATGATTATCTATCCATTGTATTCTAAATGACAAAAATAAATTAAATTTAGACCTTGGCATTTTTTATTATGTGTTTCAAATGAATATAATGCATACTGCCTCCCCCTCCCAATACCGTAGGTTTGGTAGGATACATGCCTGTTTGAGCTGCTGCTGTGTATTCAGAAAATGGCAGATTTCCTTAGGATAGCTGCAGCGTTACAACACACTGAAACAATGAACACTGGACCAAATACCCAGGAAGTCCTATTCTAAAGCAGACTATTTATTTATTTATTTATTTATTTATTTTGAAAACTTTCAGGATTTTATGTGTTTTAGATTTCTTTAAAAAGATGCTGTCACTTCTGCTTATTCTATTCTCCCATACTGTTCTGAAATAGCATTGAAATGTTCTGTGATGTGAGAGGTTAGATCATGCATTCTGAATAAAGATTATGTTTATAATATGATCAAAGTCCAGGTTGCATTGGGCCATATTACTCCCAGATGTATCTCCAAGGATGAATTTTATCCCACTGGTGGTGTGTAAAGTTCTCTCACCTGGAATGCCGGTTGAACCTTGTAAATAAGGCTGGTGTCCATTTTGACGCTACTATAAAACAACATTTCTTGAAGCTTATTTTATGTTTTCATTTCACTTTTGAATGGCTCATTAGCATTGATCTAAGAAATGACAGTAATAATAGTGTTACTTGTATAGAAAGTTATACAGTTTTTCAATAGACACATCCATCAATTAAGTGAGCAGTACTAGAAACCAAAATTAATGAGAAAGATAGGTGTGTTAATGAAATAATCATAGTATAATCAATTTGACTGTTAAAATTTGAAAAGCATTCCAGGAAGACAATATGAATTCATAATTTATGTCTAAAAGTGATTAATAAAAACTGTATTTAATAATAAAGCTATTTGTCATCATTTAAAACTAAAGCACAAAATTAGTCATATTGTGGTTCATGTTGTCATAATAACACAGTTGAATAATTTTATTTGAAGATCTTCCTTGGTTCTAAAAATAGATTAGAATTGAATACATTCTTTCTTTTTTAAAAATGCAACAAAACTTCTTCAGATGGCTGTAGAGTATAGCCAGGCCCCACTTTCTTGCAGTGATCTCACCGGCAAAACTCATTTGGAGCTCTGCCTCCAAAGGGACTTTGGGATTGGGCCCTCTGGTACAAAAATCATTAGAAATACTAATTAACGGCACATATTTTCCCCCAGAAATCTTGCTTTAATAGGAACTGCATGTTGGGCGCTAATCAATTTAGCAGGAAACATGAAGTGTTACTTCTGTATTAGCCTTTAGTTTAAAAAAACAAAAACTCAAACCCACAGAAAACTAACACTAGGCTTTGTTTACTGACTCTTTGATTTAATTACTGTTTTAAGAGGGCCGAATTAGCTGTTAATTGATTTAATTATCCAATTTGTTTGTTTCAGGCATGATTCCAACAGAACTGCAGCAGCTCTGGAAAGAAGTGACAAGCTCTCATACAGCAGAGGAAATAGCAAGCAACAACCACAGCAGTTTGGACCTGTCCACCACATGTGTCTCCTCTTCAGCACCTTCTAAGACCTCCTTAATAATAAACCCACACGCCTCAACTAACGGACAGCTATCGGTCCACACTCCTAAAAGGGAGAGGTAGGTGCTGGTAGAATTTACATATATCTATGTGTAAATCAGTATCTTTGGTTATTGTGATATTGGTGACTCTAACGGGAGATTATTTACAAGGGTGGCCGACAACCTGGCCCACATTTTGTCCTTGCTTTCTCCTGCTATTGACTGCAGTGAGTTTGCAGAAGATTTATGAGGGGGCAGAATTTGGCCCTTTTGTTTAGGTCTGTATGGCTTGCTGATTGGATGAATGCTACACCAGTGCATGCATGATTAGTTTATTAAAACTGTTTTGAATATGATCTGTGATGTGAAGATTATAATTGCTTAAACATTTCCAGCATGGCATTAGTGTTGCTGTTGATGTGCCCTAGGGATTTAAATCAGGGGTGAGGAAGAATTAGTTGGTCAGTACCACTCATTTTATCATACATCATCCACCTTGTTACCATGTTGTAGTTCCTTGTCTTACATTATGTTATATGGTTGCAGATCTTCTGTACTCACCGACTCCCACAAAACAGAACAGACTTGAATTTTCCAGGTTGATAAGAAGTGCAATATTTCTTTTAAAGTACCTGTACATTCAGATTACTGGCACAGGGTTGGTTTTTAAAAGTTTGAACTAATTTGTACTTGCCTGGGTGGTAGTTTGAAAGTGGTGGCTTAATTCGGGGGTTGTCTGTTGAAGATGCTTCTTAAGTATGGTTCCACTTGAGGTGAAGGCTATTTCATTGCGGTTCTTTTCCCCCTGACATTTCTGCATCACTTCCGTAAGGTACTTCTAGCGTATTTTTAACTATTGATTACAGTGAAATATATGCTCCTAAGTAAAGGAGAGTTCTTGTTCTTGTTTTTGTTTGGAAAGTTACTGTAAGAGTTCAGGCTTAAGGTTTAGTCTGAACCCTGTGTGTGCACGTACACACACGTGTCAAACCAAGATTCATATTCTATGAAACAGAGTTTATCTGTGCTTGCAAAACGATACCAGACACTTACTAGTCAGAGACTGATATGAAAGATGTGTCCCCCCTCATGAGGTCCTACAGCATGCTCTGATGAGAAGTGCAGTTCCTATCCCTAGTGACATGATGGAAAGGTGTGTTTGGAATTCCAACCAGGGAGCCTGCTCTTTCATATCAACTCTCGCCTCCTTTTAGCTGCTGGAAGGAGATCCTTCCCTCCAAAGCCCCTACTATAGTCTTCATCCCTCTACCAGCCTGCCAATTGTTGGCAATAGGACATCTCTGCTACTCCATCCTTCCTCCAAGGAGCCTCTGGTTTTCTACATAGCTTTCCCAAGCAGCACAGTGAAATTTGACACGATCCCTTCCCCTTTCGTCCACAGAGATTCTGAGTAGTAACATTGAGACTGACCAAAGTCTTGCATTTCTCTTTGCTGCTAATTGGAAACAGCAGCAGAGGGACTGGAACTGGGTCTGCAGACTAAGGAAGACAGTACTGTGTACATTAGTTGACATTTCAGAAGATTCTCTTCGCTAGCCTAGAAACGTAATGTTTAGTTTTTGATGAAAGCTAGATTCTACAGAAATGGATAGATTTGTTCTTCCTTCACCCTTTTACTCAAGGGGAAGTAGATGAGTGATTTTTTTCCAAGCCTGGGAGTTATTCCAGTGATTGAAAGCATGTTGATAAGAAAACTACATGAACGCGTCGCGTATCTTTCTAACATTAAGAAAATCAAACTGTTATGTATAGGTATAATATATAGAACCACACCCTTGAGAAAATTACTGTTGAGATATTGTTATATACAGTAGGAATAATTTTGTAGCTTACATAGGAAGGACTCTGATGTTCATATGAGTATACATTCATATATAGATATGAAACCAGTGTATTGGTTATAACACACACTATCCAGGATATAGTTTCCACGAAGGAATAGATGGGGTACTAAACTAACTTGATAGGGTTTCATTAAATGATTAGATTGTATCTTTACTTCTTGTACAGCTGAATAAGAAGAGGTTTTTATGATTTTTCTGGTCATATTTGTACTCTGAGAGATTTTTTAAAAATACACGTTTTTTCAAACAATTAAAGACCACACAGTGGAATGGGTCTGCTCTCACTTAGTAGGAAACAATAGGTCCCTCCCTAAGTTAAGTTTGGAACACAGTGGAGATAGAATGACAGGACTGGAAGGGACCTCGAGAGGTCATCTAGTCCAGTCCCCTGCACTCATGGCAGGACTAAGTATTATCTAGACCAGGGGCAGGCAAACTTTTTGGCCTGAGGGCTGCATCATGTTTCCAAAATTTGTATGGAGGGCTGGTTAGAGGAGGCCATGCCTCCCCAAACAGCCAGGCATGGCCCAGCCCCGCCCCCATCCGACCCCCCCCTGCTTCTTGTTCTCTGACACTACTCCCCCCTGCTGACTTCTGCCCCATCCAATTCACTCCATCTCCCCCACTCCCTGCCCCCTGGGGGCCCCTGCCGCCATTCAACCCCCCTGTTCCCTGCCCTCTGAGCACCCCGACTCCTATCCACACACACCCCCTGACCACCACCCCAAACTCCTCTGCCCTCTATCCAACCCTCCCCCGGTTCCCTGCCCCCTTAACCATGCTTCCTGGCGCACCGGTGGCTGGCAGCGCTACAGCCATGCCGCCCAGAGCACCAGGACAGGCAGCTGTGCCACCTACCTGGCTGGAGCCAGCCACGCCACCATGCAGCACAGAGCACCGGGTCAGGTTGCGTCTCTGCAGCTACATTGCCCGGCAAGAGCTCGCTGCCCAGAGTATTGCGCCGGTGGCGCAGTGAGCTGAGGCTGTCGGGGAGGGGGAACAGCAGGGGGGAGCCGGGGGGCGAGCCTCCTGGGCCAGGAGCTCAGTGGCTGGGCAGGAGCGTCCCACAGTCTGGATGTGGCCCGCAGGCCATAGTTTGCCCACCTCTGATCTAGACCCTTCCTGGCAGGTGTTTGTCTAACCTGCTTTTAAAAATCTCCAATGATGGAGATTCCACAACCTCCCTAGGTAATTTATTGATTCCATCTATGGGATTTATGATGTAATGGATGTATGAATCCATTTTGAAATAGGAACTTGCTTTCCATATTATTGTAAAGCAGAGCTGAAAATATTTTGTCTATACACTATATTATAAATGTTGGTCTGAAGGCAATTACTTTTCAAACAAGGTGATACGTATGTTTTGTTAGTGAAATTCCACACAATTAATTAGAAAGTTATTAATATATCACTGAAGGTTTTGACATGTAATAGGTTAGCGAGAGACCTTAGAAAAAACCTCAGTTGAATTTATAATACACAGTATATTAGTTTATTACAATACTTAGTTGTTTATGTATTAAGTTCCCTACATTATCAAAATATAAAAATACAAACACAGCTGGGAATTAAAATAAGAGGTACTGAAGGTTTATGCCATCCATTTGCTGCAGTGATTGAATTACATCTTTATCCATAAGGAGAGCAGGAGACTATACACAGAAGAATGCCTGCTGATGCACTTAAGGTTTTTGTAGCAGTCTCATCAGGCATTGTGGTGCCTGCCTAGATTTCACATGACACACAAAACTCTTCTTGTTTAGATGTATTTCACTCACTTCCTCTTCGAAAGAGTATCTGTGTGCCATCCCTGTATTCAGGATGGCAAATGAATAATAAGAAAAAAGTATCCTCTGATGGGTTGAGATGTATATTTAAAAGCAAACAGAGGGAAGAAACCTACAAAATAATAGCAGAGAGAACATAGACTTCATATTTTTGTTCTCATCTAATACCAGATTGAAAAATGAAGCTTGGGAAGTAAGTATATGGACCTGATCCTGCACTCGGTGTTCAATCAAAACCCATCAAGGCAGATTTTACTCAAGTAGGAGGGGATGTCAGGATATGGGCGGGTGTGTCAGGAAGTGTACGAATGGCAATTCTGAACATCGATCTAGACCTAACACTTCTCGCTAGTAGGCTACAAGCGGTACATAAACTTCTTGGCACTTCCTTTCTTAGCAGCACGTTATCCTATGGATAGTTTGGGGCAGTTGTTTTTCTGCCCGAAGAATGGTCTTTTGGAGGGTACAGCAGATGGCGTCTTGGCGCCCTTTCTGTTCTGTATGGCATTCTGAGGAGGGTTAGTGAGAAAATGGATTCCAATGGCTCCAGCAACTGTTGAGACGCGGCAGTGATGGGCACTAGAACAAAATCCTAAAATTGACGCATGACTCTTAGCTCTGTGGGCCAGATCCTGGCACCGTGCTACAACACGTTTGCACTGCTCCAATGGCTCAGAAGAGCAGCAGAGCTGCACTCATTGGGCAAGCGAAGGTTCCTGCAGCATGGGAGACTCCCCTGCACAGAGGCGTGGCCCTAGAGGAGGAAACGAGGCCAGCACCTACACCCCCTATATCCCCCGATCCCTCTTGGGCCTGTATCGAGCACTGCTTGGCTGGACTCGAGGATTGGAGCCTGTCTCTTTTACTCCATCTGACCCAGCTCGTTCAGCAGAACAGCCAGTTGGGTGAATGGGATTGGGGCTGAGAGGAGAGTGAACAAGCTGTGGCTCAGTCCGGGTAAGATGGAGCTCATGTTAGCAGAATGGGGAGAGCCACAGGAAGAGTTGGCAGGGACGAAATCAGCATCCTGACTGGAGGAATATAAGCTCCACTCGTTATGCAGATCTGCTGGTTGGGCTGGCTGGATCCCCGGGGGCTTCGGGGGGCTCAAGTTGCCACTAAAACCAGGTGCCCTTTTTTTTTCTGTATCAGTAGGAACTGACAAGCATGTTAAATTTTCATTTCACGTGCAGACAGAGCACCAGTTATTTGTGCGTGTGCCACCTCCAGACTAAGCTGTTGTAACACCCGCTGCAATGGGACTAGACTTCGAGACCACCTGGAAGCTGGACTTCATGCAGAACACGACTGCTCACTTTCTGAGCAGTGTTTCACATGGGGAACACATTGCACAAGTGCTCCATAGTCTGTCGCTTTGTATTGAACCAGAGAGTCCTGCGTGATTTGGGCCGCCCAGCTGGCACCCTCCTCGCGCTCCGTGTGAGATCTGTGCATTGATTATCAGGAGAGATACACCTGTTTAATAGACATGAGGCTGGTGACAGGGCATCTTCAGCATAAGACCAGGGGAACTTGCTGTCAGCCTTGATCTGACCCAATCCGGAGTTACTGATTTAGATTTAAACAATAAAAAAACGCTGGAAAAGCTCCAAATGCCCTAACCATTAATCATTTACAGCCACACACTAATGATCACCCAGCAGCAATAAATAATCACATGCGGGTAGGAGTAACATTAGCTTGTAGGGTGTGCATAGAGCTTTTCCTCCCCTGCCTTTGGGCTTTTGGACAGGGAGTGAGCTTTAGGGATGCAAGTTGGTTATGTGGGAGATAATTGTTATCCCCATCCTCCTCCTCCCTGGCACATGTTAATGGGGCACTTTGTTCTGGATTTTGTGGAGTTCTTGAGCTGGTGGACTTGATTCTGTTGTTGCTGACCATGCTGTAAAGCAGAGTAACTCCACTGATGTCAGTGGAGATAGAGGCACCCATGTAAAACCATTTGGAGATCATTGTCATGCCCTGCATGTTCTGGACGAAGGGATTTGAGCAATAGATAAGTACTTTTTTTTTTTTTTTAAACCATGCTCAGAAGTCACCAAGCTAAGGCCCCAGTCCTGCAGCTGGATACCCATAGGCTTAAGGGTCTGGCTGCACATATCAGATTGGTGGATCTGAGCTCAGATTTGTGATGGTGGTGGCAGCGGTGGCAACTATAGTTAATCAGGGGAGACAGTCACCAGAACTGGATCACAGTTCTCTTCTACCGCTAGACAAATAGCAAATGCAGCTACCCATGCTCAGAATCTTCCCTTGGATGTGCATGCACAGCTTCAGGCGACCCAAGTGTGAACAAAATGCATTTTGGAGCAGTGGGTATTCCCAATTTGTAAAATAGGTCAAGAAAAGAGAGAGGTTGGCTGAGAGGGTTGGTTTTGTTTTTTTAATGCCCTGTGCATATTACTTTGACAGGAACCTTTTGTTTTAATTAAATGATATAATTCCAGCTAGAAATAATGGGTTAATGCTTTCCTTCACTTTGTCTTTAAATGTATATTACATCTATGCTTTTGTCCCACATCGAGCCCAGTTCTGTAAGTAGCAGCAGCAGCTCTGGGGTTTGGTGCGCAGCAATCTGTTAAGGAGATAAATAATCTGCTTTGGCATGACACTCCTACTCTCCTCTTTAATTTGTCTTACACAAGGAAAATTATAATTAAATCATTCAGGGTAAACCCTTGAGTGTTGAGAAGGAAAAAACACACTTTGGTAAAGATTGCCAATAGAGACCAACTTCCCTGTTGTGGCGTGCAGAGACATTTATCAATATTCAGCACTATTAAAGGGAGAACATTTCGTGTGATTTGTGAGGCGGATGCCAAAGCTCAAATCAAGGCTTGTTAAAATCCTTTCCCCATGCAATCATGGGTATTCAGCATCATTAGAATTCAGCACTGCCTGTGTGTTTCATGCTTTGATTTTACTCAGACAAGTTAATAATGTTTATTGTGCTGATTTTATATATATATTTATATATATAAATTCACTCAATGCAATAAACATACCTCAGTCGTCAGTACCCTGAGGGAAATATTTAGTTATAGATACTTGTATTCACAAAGGATAAGAAAAAGTGAGACCATCAGCTAGCATGCAAACCTCTCATCATCTTATCAGCATTTGGGTTTCTGCAATAACAAGCGCTCTTTTCACAGTACGTAAATAAATAAATAAAGCCAGTTAAGAACGTCTGCTGTATGTAGAAGCATCAAGGGCAATACCTTGTCTTTTTCATATTGTTTCACTGCGTCTTCATTTTGGGGAAACCTCACATTTCGTTAACACGGAAGCAAAAATGTATTTGTTAAAGTGTTTTATGTATGTGACTCTTTACTTTAAAGGTCGTCGGGCATTGTCATAGCTGTAATATAAACATGTTTAAAATATTTGTACATAAGTATTTTAAGTCAACATATATCTAAATGCATTACTCATTTAAAATTATCTGAAATTGTCCAGAAGCTTACAAAGATTATGATCCTGATCTCCTTTGTAAAATACTTTGAAATAAACTTATGAAAAGCACTGTAGAAGAGCTAGATGGTACTATTATTATGTAATGTAACACATAAAGTTACCAAGTATTCTCAGGTGTCTGTACACTGATCCAGTCCCTCTACATAAGCTAGAGCGATCGCCAGGCTGCTGTAACTTATGCAGTTGTCAGCACTCCCAAGAGGCTGGTATGGTAGCTGGAATTTTCGGGGTGTAGAGAAGCACTGGTCACACATGCTACACCAGTTCTGTCTCTCAGAGACTTTAAGGTTAGAAGGGACCATTGTGATCATCTAGTCTGACCTCCTGCACAATGCAGGCCACAGAACCTCACCCGCTCCGGAAATAGACCCCCTAACCTCAGACTGAGTTACTGAAGTCCTCAAATCATGGTTTAAAGACTTCAAGTTACAGAGAATTCACCATTTACACTAGTTTAAACCTGCCAGTGACTGGTGCCCCAAGCTGCCGAGGAAGTCGAAAAAAGCCCAGGGTCTCTGCCAATCTGACCCAGGGGAAAATTCCTTCCCGACCCCAAGTATGGTGATCAGTTAGACCCTGAGCATGTGGACAAGACTCACCAGCCACACACCTGAGAGAGAATTCCTGTAGTAACTCAGAGCCCTCCCCATCTAGTATCCCGTCTCCCGCAGTTGCGGGGTTTTACTACTGGCAGTCACCAGTGGACCACCTGCCTTGTAGGCAATCTCATTATACCATCCCCTGTCACCAGAAGATCCTCCTATGCGGGGGGGGGGCAATCCTTCTTTAGATGGTTCTGTAGACTTTAGGGCTGTTTTGTGCCAGCAGAGTAGCAAAAACAGCTTTGCCACAGGAGAGAATCTGGGGCAATATGATTTTTGTTCCCGTATTTTGGAGAGTCTCAATTCTAAGTCTGGAGCTCTTTGTTGATTGCAACAACAAGATGATGACAGGTGGATGTGTTCATGTACATATGTATGTCATAATTCATTAAAATGGAAGTTCTATTAGTTTGAGGGTTGCAATTATATATGTGAATTATGATAAAGCATTACTAGACACAGGAAAAGACCATTTGTCCAGTAAACCTTTCTAAAGCCTCCATGAATTCCCTGACTCATTTTTACCGTCTTTGTGTCCTTTTCTATCATAATTGAATCCCTTCCCTCCACGTGAGTAGGCAGTTAACTCATCGGATAAATAAATGGAATAAATAAGTAGATGATTTATGTGATTCTTTTCTTGCATGCATTGTGGAAGGAATTAGTCTTGAGGAAAGATCTAAAGGAGGAGAGGGTAGTGGTGTAGAAGACCATTGATCTGCTTCATAATCTTAATATATAGTGTTTGTTTAAACCTTACATGCCAACTAGCGTTGCCAACCCTCCAGGATTGGCCTGGAGTCTCCAGGAATTGAATGTTGTCATGTGATGAAATCTCCAGGAATACATCCAACCAAAATTGGCAACCCTAATGCCAACCAATCTGAGTGAATAGTGGTTCAGCTTGATTATAGACTATGGAATGTGGCCCGTAATTAATAGTCTGGATGAAATAATTCAGCCTGTTGTCTCTATATACTCCCAGGATCTGATTATCCATTGCCTTGCTTCTTGTGTAGTCATTGGCACTCATTCTGCGCTGGTGCCAGTGATGCAGGACAAGGGAGAATCTGCTCCTCCACATCTGCTTTCTTCTGTGCAGTAGGTTTTTCAAATCTTCACCAGTATGCATTCCTTATACCTCTATCATTGGCCTACATCTATTAGGCTACAGCCGATTTATTTCCTCGTTCGACCCCTTCCCGCCTTTCCTCCGAACAGGTATTTATAAAATTAGAGTTTCAGTTGTATTTCGCCTTACATTCTGCCTTAAATGAAGGCTGTGCCGTGTTCTGTAGGCCAGCTGTTACGACCTTTTTCTGTGTTCTGCACAACAGAAATGCATGCGATCCTCTCCGTTGCATGTGGATCCACGTTATGGAGAACCTACCGTAATGGGATTGGACGGGAAAGCGCCCATTGTGCCCACATCTCTTCCAATTGCAGCTTTGGCTGGCCAAGGTCGGCCAGGAGGGGAGGAGTTAGGGAACATGTACACTGGATAGGTTTCCCTCCTAACTGTAGAGAACAGTGCAGTGAGCATTGTAAGTCATTACAACCCTGATCAGCAATAACTCTGTGTCTTTAACATACTGCAGAAGGGAGTTTTGGTGCCACATAGGGAAGGGCAGCTAATGTCATCAAAAAGTTGCCAGCCTCCACCACATACCAACCCTCCTCCTAAGAATGGGGATGAGTGAGGATCATACAGACATCAGCGGACCCTTCATTTGGCTTCATATATATATATATGAGGTTGCCATGGACATTACCATATTACCCATGGAGCTCAGCTTGCTCTAAAAATCAATGCCAGCCCCTCACCTTTTCCACAATACAGGTGGTACTGAGCGGATTATGTAGTTGTCTGGAAGCTCACAAGAGGTGGTGGATATTGTTCCTCTCCCGCACTTTTACATAGACTCAGAAGATTAGGGTTGGAAGAGACCTCAGGAGGTCATCTAGTCCAACCCCCTGCTCAAAGCAGGACCAACTCCAACCATCCCTATGGGCAAGGAGCATCTAGACTTTGGTTTGTGCTGCATGGTTGTGCCATTTAGGGCCTGAGTCAGCCAGCCTTACTCACCGTGAGAAGTGCCTTACTCCAGGATTTCAGTGGAACTATTCAAAGAGTAGGTGAGCACAACTCAAGGTGAGTAAGTGTATCAGAATCTGGCCCTTATTCTTGGTACATAAGTGTGTGCAATCCATTGACATTCATGCAGTTGCACTCAGTTACTCCAGAGTTGAATTTGATCCAAAGTCTCTGTTTTGACCCCAGGCATATAGTTGTTCTTTTGAAGCCTGTATGAAACTTCCACTTACATGGTCAAAAAACTGCATCTATCATGGTGTCTAGCACTAGCAGGATGGCTTGACTTTGTGGGGAAGTGCTGCACCTTGTGTAAATTGTCACAGCCCCAGTGATGCCAGTGGAGCTATGATGCTTTATGAAAGCTGAGGATCAATTTCCTGTTTTCCTTCCATTTATTTGTCTTACTTATAGCTCAGAATTTGTCAGGACAGCATACAATTAGCATTCTCATTACAGCTAGAGAAAATACCATTGATTGCCATTTGCTTTCCTGTTCAGAGTCAGTTTTCTACCCAACCTGCTTTTTAAAAATTCCCTCTTCCATGACCCAAGTCCATAGTTGCTAATTTTCATTATCAGTGGGTTTTTTTAATCAGACTATAACATCAACTACATTGACTATGTGCATCATCTACCATGATAGTCGTTTCTTTGAGGAATGCTAGCAAATTAGTTACGTGAGACCATTTCCTCATCCACCCATGTCTTAGGTCTTTAATCAAATTATGCTTTTCAGGGTATTCTCACAAAATGCCACAAAATAACTCCTAGGATTTCCCTCCACAAGTGTAATTGCTTACTTTATCATGTGGCCCTTTGATGAATAATGGTGTTATGTTTGCCACTTTACAGTCCTCAGGAACCTGACCTGACATTAGAGAACTTCTTAACTCGAATGGTTCATTTGTTTCTGGTCACTTGTAATAATCAGTTATACAACTCCCAACACTAAACTAGTGTATCCAAAAAAAAATTTTTAAATAGATTGGGTGAGCCTTGGCAGACACACAGCAGAACTTTTCCAAATTTTAGCATATGTATTGTTTTATACCTCCATCTGGCCAACAGATCATTGTTTGATATCTGAGTACTTTGCATATCTCCTCCCTTTTCTTGCAGCTCAGATAATTACATGTCTGTTTAATGCAGCTTAATGGTTTTTTTACATACCAAATAAATAGATGATGGTTTTCTGCTAATTGTGTACATATGTGCACTTCGTTTAATTGTGGCAGCTAGAATTTTAGTAAAACATCCCTGTCTCAGTACTTAGTGTCCAACTAATGTCTTCTCTTTCAATTAAAGGTGTTAATATATTGGTCTTTAAAAAAGATAAGAGGTCAACTTTTTTTTTATTTACATTAAAATATGGGATTCATGTTTTCTTTTTTTCTCTTGTGTGCAAGAGAATCATTTCTCAATATATGCACCAGAGATGCTAACTATTGGAAAGAGCTGGACAGGGAGATGAAGAAGAGCTGTATTATTTTCAGTCACACAGAAAACAATCTGGGAAGGAAAAAGAAACACCCTTGAAAATGTCTTAAAAATGAGGAGTAAGTTAGATGATTTTCATATGACTATTTACTCTGCTGTTCAATAAAACTCCAGCATTGAGTATGACAGCTGTTATATCACATAATATGTCTTACCACTAAGATACTGAGTGTCATTTAAAGTAACACACCATCCTTAAGCTGTGTACAGTTCATACGTCTCACCATGTTTTAATGGAAAAATCAGTTTTTCAATAAAATGACATCATTTTTCCCTGGGTTATAATGTTCATTTTACAACTGTTTTTGTTTAATTCCATTTATTTTACTTTTCTTTTTCTTGGCATCCTTTATTTCTTAAGGATCGAAGAAGAAGGAATTTAGTCTCATTCAGGATTGACATGAAATGGTACAGAGGCAAAGATCTCTTCCTACTTCCCTCACAACCCCCAAAATCTTGTGCTAATCTTGAGTGCTTTAGTTTTAATAATAATAATAATTATTATTATTATTATACTTTAAGGCAAATAGGGTTATGTTTGGTAGTGAATATAATGAGGTAGTGAAGAGACATACACTGAACTCCCATAATTTGTTAATGGGGTTTGTGCCTGTATGTTGTTGGGGAAACCAACCTATCATATGCTGCTTGGTTTTCACATGTAAGCAACTGCTCATTTGTGTAATGCAAATGAATTTTTTTCATATGGCCCGTGACTCTAAGGTGTGTGTGCATTTTTTTTTTATTTTCTTCTTCTATGTAATCAGTAGAGGCATATGTATATTATAAAGTATATTCTGCTCATTAAAACAATGGTGTAAGCACACAAAGGGAAATTGTTAGTATGTGTTGCAGCTTGTCATTTCAGGCTGTGTGAATAAAGAAGATAACTATTCCTTTGGGAAACTATTTCAGGAATTGAGCAACAGATATGCTAGCCAGAGAATTCTTTTAACTGTAATTTTCCTTTTTGTGTGTACTCAAAAATAACATCCTGATGGGTCCTTAAATGCCATTTCATATACAGAGCGCAATTTCCACAGCACAGGTGGTGCTAATATAGGACAGTCCCCTAGGCACTTGTCGCCGAGAGTTGTACAGCTTGTTCAGTGTCTGCATCCATATGGCAATCTGTCCCATTCATAGAAAGACATTGTAGCTGTGCCTGTGGGTGCTGTGGTCAATGTAGTGTGAAAAGTAGGTTTTAACTCTCAGCAACCTATGTTCTGCCGTTTGTTTTATTGTAGAATCCAAGTTATAACATTAATAAAAAAAAAATTCAGCTCAGAGCAAATTCCAGAACAGTCTTGCAGGTTTCATTTTTGGTTACTCTTAGTAGCACATGGTTAACTCTGCAGGTGCAGGGTTCTGTTTGCAGCATACCAGTGCAGAGTTTACAGGAAATCATTCTTAGAAGAAACATTTTCTTAGTTGTTTAGACTGAGAGTTAACTCAAACTTGCATAGCTGCATATGTCCTGTATACACAAGCATGGTCCTTTTCTTCCCTTTTTTTCTGTTGTGTTGTGCTACTGTTTTTCTTCCACATGCTCTGCTTGTGATGTAAGTTGAGTATACCTTTCCTGAAGAGCATATGTTCTCAGCAAGTCTGCAGTGTCTCTCTAAGGGTATGTCTACACTGCAAGGAAAACCCCGAGATGCCAAGTCTCAGAGCCCTAGGCAGTTGATTCAGGCTCATGGGATTCGGGCTGTGGGGCTAAAAAACAGCAGTGTAGAGGTTTCAGCTCAGGCTCTGAAACTCAGTAACAGGTTCCAGCCTAAACAGGAACATATATGCTGCTATCTTTAGTCCCTCAACCCGAGCCCCGTGAGTCCAAGTCAGTGGACCTGGGCTCTGAGACTTGGAGCCACGGGTTTTTCTTTCCAGTATAGACATACCCCAAGTATCCTGTGATGAACCACCCCTTGAATGGGAGCTGGCCCCCAATCACAACATGGGCAGAGTATGGCAAATGGAGCGTGTGGAAAATGTGTGTCTTTCAAAAAGCTTTAAGTTATTAACAAGAACGCAAAATGTATGGCTGCTCTGGTATCCAGGATTTTCATGCCAAATGTTGTTCTGCTTTAGTGTGACTGACTATTTGTTATGCCTTTTAGTAAACAAAAACAAATAGAAAGCCTAACACCTGCAACAGCATATGATATTTACACTACCTGTATGATTCAGCATGCTTCCCTGAGGAAACACATAGACTTGTGTCCTATGAATTTTGGTGCTTTTTATAATGTTCCCTGGGGGAAAGCATGTGGCAGAAATAACGTAATATATTTTAATTGTTTTCTTATATACATTTTCCTCACACTTTTAGGGTATATTTACAAAATGGCATGTAAATTAAAAGAAAAAAAAAGATGTTGCAAGATTATTTAGTGGGAGGAGGCATAAAAAATGAATTCACAGTGTTTGTGATGTGACAATCACCTTCTGTGCTGTTTTTGTTGTGCCTATGGAATCATCGTGATAAAATATTAAAGTGTAATAGTCCATGTTAATTGGCCACCTGACCAGACAATATACGGGCAGAAGACTTTCCCCTCCTCGGATTCTGTTCTTACAGTTAAAGTTACTGTAGAAAATGTACTCGTACATATGATCTTCTACATAAGGTATTGAAGCTCAAGTCCCATTGAAGTCAACGGGGAATACTTACATGCTTAGAGTTAGGCATATGCTTAAATAAGACCGGAGAGCTTTCCTCTCGTCCCCAGCACGAATTCTGTATGCAAGAGCAACAGGAATTGCTGTGTTAAAGATCAGTGAGAAAACATAGTCAAAGTGTTAGCTTAATTAGAGAAAAATGTGATCCCAAGCTACTGAATCTGTCGAATGTCATCTGAATAAATTAGAGGACTGTGCAGATAGGAATAAAATGAAATTTAACAAGGATAAGTGGAGAGTTGTCCAGTAGGTAATAAAAATCCAAAATACATGTTCAAAATGACATCAGCTACTAAGCATCGGTTATGTGGGAAATGACGTAGGCACTATAGAGCATGAGAAATTAAAGTGAGGCATTTGCTGCAACCCATAGTTAAGAAGGTAAATGTAGTCTTGGGCTGTACAAACATGTTTGTCACATTTTAAGACTCTTCTTCCCTGTTACACAGTACAAAGCACCATTTAAACCACAGTCAAAATAAGACATGCAACTAGGCACTGTCCTGCAGAAAGGATAAAGAGAAATTGGAGCAAATACAGAAGAGAGCAGCTAGGATGATAAAGGGTTTGGAGGGAATGGGCTATGAAGAAAGATTAAAGGGAATTAAAGATCTACACCCTGGAAAAATAGAGGCGGTATGAGGATGTGATTATGATATGCAAGTATATGAAGAGAAGTTACAAAGAGGAGAGAGAGAAATTGTTCTCATTAGTTAGTAATGAGAAAATTTAAAAATCCAGCATTTCAATTCATATTTGTCTAGGTATTCCTGATGTGCTCTTCACAATGATATTCAGGCACCAAATTGAAAAAAACCTCAGTTTTAAATAGTAGGCAGACTTGTTTATAGTAAAATCAAATGGAGATTGGCGCTTGCAGCTGAAAGAAGCGACAAAATAAAAATTGTTTTTGTGATGAGCACTTCTCCTGAGTGTTCTAGAAAGGTGCACTAGAATTCTCCAAAGAAAGTGGCGTGTTAAACTAGTGGTTATACAAGTCCTTAGCAGTTTTGGTGAGATGTCAGAAGTAGGGGGTAATAATATGCATATTGGAAAATGTGCATAATACATTTAGAGCTTCATAATTTTAGCTGTAACTAAATATGTTCGATCATAGATTAATAGATTTTTAGGTTCAGACGGGAGCATTATGACATTCTAGTCTGTCTGCTACATGTAATCCACTACAGCAGAAAGGTATTGAGGTCTCTACCTACTCTGTCACCATGTCTCCTGCTAAGGGACCTTACTGCATCCTCTCTCCTGCAGGAGGCCACACAGCTGGGATAGAGATGGGGTAGTCAATCCCTGATTCTCTCTTAATCTGATTGCTTAGCTAAACTTGGTGAAGAAACTTCCTTGAAGCAGCTGCCCAGCAAATGGTCCCAAGGTTGGCCAGGCAGCAATTTCTGTTGCTGATCATTAGAGTGCCAGTCAGAGTTTTTCAATGCATTACTGGGACTGCATGTTGCAGTATCTACAGAATGGCGCTATATTTAGTCATCTGCATGAATATACGTGCTAGTGTGAGTGTGTGTGAACACAGGTAAAAAACATCAGATGGGATTTCAGCTGTGAGCAACAGATTTTAACCCGGTTTGTCTGAAGTTGTTGTACTCATTTACAATTTAATTTACCATTTCTGTTTCTTCCAATGAGTTTGATGTAAAACATGAATTTCCATTTGTCCTGGGTCTTGGTACGAAGGGAGGGTTTAGGGGTTTTTTTTCCCTTCCCAAACAAATATAGGTAAACTAGATGAGGTTTTCTGAATGGAAAAACTGCCACATTTTGAAAAGGGCAGAGTTGTTCATTAATTCTCCTTAAAGCTATTTGTGGTCAGTACTAGATCAGTATAATTAATTCATTAAGGTTGCCATTTTGTTTCTTAATTAAGTGAAATATGGATCTCTAACTTTTGATTTTCACCTCACATTTCTTGACCTTTCACCTGTCTGTAGCCAAACACAGAGCTTGACTTTATTATCGTTCGTTTTTCTTTTGTGCCTTTTGAGTAACTACAGAATTCACCGGCAAGTCACAGAAGTACAGCGTCAGTTCCAAATGGCCCTACACCTCCTCAGATTTGGGACTGAAAATGGGGCATCTTGCATCAAATAATGTATCATTCTATAAAACCTGAACAAGTTGGCAGTCTATGAAATGTGATGGAGCCTCATAGATTGGAGAAATAAGAATACTGAGTAACTGTGTGATCATTATGGTTCCTGTTTGCCTCTTCCACATATCCCTGTTGTTGTCCTAAATCTGTAAGCTCTTTGAGACAGGTATCGGATCTTACATGTATTGTGTGAGGTACACTGAATATGTGTTTGGATTTGCAAATGATGATGAGTTTTACAACCAGTGTTTTTTATCCTTAATGCCATTACCATTAGATCAATATTGCAATTCCCGTGAGAGATGAAACGCTATTTTTACATATTGATGCTATCGTGCTTTATTGTACTTTATTCTCTTTCCTTTACTTATGCTGACAAACTTTAAGATTAGAATGGTTTAAAACCATCTCTGGCTCAGAGGTTGTGAGCCTGGATAGATCAGCCAGTAGAACATCAGACTTTTAATATGATGATCTGGGATTCAAGTCCTGTGTCTTTTGTAGGAGATCAGACTAGATGATCACAATGGCACCTTCTAGCCTGTTAATTTATGAATCCCAAAAGGAGGACTAAGTTTCTCACACATGATTAATGTCTCCTATTTCAGACTCCTAGTTAATTAATGTTATCCTCTGCATTTTGAGGCCAAATAATTCATGTATGGGAGGCTCTATTAATGGGGATTCTCTATATCCTAGTAAAGAGGAGAGGATAGACGTTGATAGAGTACAGGTAAGAACTGAAAAGAAACAGTCAAATGAAAAATAGTCCCATTCAGTTACATCACATAATGGCAGACAACAAAAAATGACAAATTTTGCTTGCATACAGATGCTAAAAATCTAAATACTAGGATTAGTGAATTGCGTGCCTGATATTAAATGAGGATGTTGATGTAATAGGCATCACAGAAATTTGGTGGAATGATGATAATCAGTGGGACATGGCAGTACAAAAGTACAAAATATATAGGACTGACAGAGTAGTTTGTGCTTGTGGGGGAGTGGCTCTATAGGTGAAAGAAAGCATAGATTCAAACATAGTAAAAATCGTAAATTAATCAAACTGTGCAATAGAATCTCTCTGGAATGGACAGACATCCCGTGCTTGAACAGTAATAATACAGAAATGGGGATATACTACCAACCACCTGACCAGGATGGTGATGGTGATTGTGAAATACTCAGGGAGATTAGAGAAGGTATAAAAATAGTAAATTCAGTAATAATGGGGGAATTCAGCTATCCCCATATTGACTGGGTACATGTCACTTTGGGACAGGATGCTGAGATAACGTTTCTAGACCCCATTAATGACTGCTTCTTGGAGCAGCTAGTCTTAGAACCCACAAGAGGAAAGGCAATTCTGTATTTAGTCCTAACTGGAGCACACGACCTGCTCCAAGAGGTGAATGTAGCTGAACCGTTTGGTAATAGTGCCTATAATGTAATTAAGTGTAACATCCTTGTGGGAGAAAAAATACCAAAGAAGCCCACCACAGTAGCATTTAACTTCAGGAAGGGGAACTAACCAAAACTGAGCTAGGTTAAATGGTAATTAAAAGGTCCAGTCACGAGAGTGAAACTTTTTAAAAACACCATAATAGAGGCTCAAATTAAATATATACCCCACATTAAAAACCACAGTACGAGGACTAAAAAAGTGCCACCATGGCTAAACAGAGTAAAAGAAGCGGTTAGAGGCAAAAAGGCATACTTTAAAAGCTGGAAGTCAAATCCTACTAAGGAATCCGTGGTATGCACCTTGAATATTGCATGCAGTTCTGGTTGCCCATCTCAGAAAAGATATATTAGAATTGAAAAGATACAGGGAGGGCAACAAAAATGATGAGAGGGATGGAACAGCTTCCACATGAGAAGAGATTTAAAAGACTGGGACTTTTCAGCTTGGAAAAGAGACGCCTAAGGGGGGATGTGATAGATGTCTATCAAGCCAGGGGATGCCCAATGAAATTAAGATGCAGTAGGTTTAAAACAAAAGGAAGTTCTATTTCACACAGCACACAGTCAACCTCTGGAACTTGTTGCCAAGGGATGTTGTGAACACCAAAAGCATAACGGGGCTCAGAAAAGAATTAGATAAGTTCATGGAGGATAGGTCCATAAGTGGCTATTAGCCAAGATGATCAGGGATGCAACCCCATGCATGGTGTCCTAACTGCCAGAAGCTGGAAGTAGACAACAGGGGATGGATCATTCAATAATTACCGTGTTCTGTTCATTCCCTCTAAAGCCTCTGGCATTGGCCAGTCAGAAAACAGGACACTGGGCTAGATGGACCATTGGTCTGACCCAGTATGGCCATTCTTATGTTCCTGTGATATTAACAATCTCAATTATTTTTTAAAAAAAGCATAAATCTGGCACTTACTATATTAATACATAATCACTCCAGTTGGAAGTTCTAAACATGGGTATGATATCACAAGGGAATGTGAAATCCTCTAATTAAACATGATTTTAAAAGCAGATGGAAAATTGAGACGATGAGGGTTATAGGGTGCGAAAGAGGCAAAGAACACACTGTGAGGAAGAAAGAATGATAGACATATGAATTCATTACTGTTCTATAGAGACTCTGGACAAAAGAGCCCTGTTGTACCCAGAAATTTACTCTGTAAGCAGCTGACAACGTTGAAGTCATTTCCTGTTGGCCCGGGGGGGGACCCAACCCAACCCAACCCAACCCTTCCCCCTCCCAATTCAGCCCTTCCCCCCTAGTACCCCCACCCTTGGTTTTCTCCAAGCACTGTGCAGAGTCTTTCCAAGGGAGTAGCAGAAGATATTGCGCAGATCCTTCATCCTTTGCTGTGCAGGTGACTCAGTCATTCTCTCAATTCCATTAAAGCAGAAGAATATTCTTCACAACAGTAACAGGGAATCAAGTACGGCTTCTTACATCACTCTCTGTTTTCCCCACTATTCTGGCAATGATTGTCACCCCTCACCAGTGTTGAAGAGGTGTAATGGAATATGAAGTATTTCAAGATTTGTGAACCTTCAGGTATAGTACACTGTGATGCCTGGGACATTATTACTGAGGTTCGCACCTCCTCGGTTTCCTGGATCCACACACAGCTCTTATGTCAATATTCAGCCAGTGTTTGAAATCCTGGTGCCCAATTCCTCAGGGCTAGTTGGTAGGTATGGCCTAATTGATAAACTAGATAAATTGTTGTTGTAATGTTGCAAAGAGGTTGTTAAATGTCTTACTGTTGATTATAACGGATACCTCTGCAGAGCAATTTCAGTGTCCCCTGCTCCATTTTACCAGTTTGCAAAACCCAGCATGAAGAGCATTATTAAGTTTCTTTATAAGAATAATTTGTTGATTTAAAAGCGACTCCTTTTAGCCAATTCTAATCTGAAAAATGACTAAAAACAGCACTTTCTTATGCAACAGATCCTGTGCTGATTCAGAGTAATTTCTGGTTACTTTAATGACTAAGCTTTTTTTCTTTTTCTTTTTTGTTTTTACTGCCGTGTACATTGCAGAGCCAATAAAGAAAAGTACTCTATGCTTTTTTATACTAGTGAGAGAATTGCTAGTTAAGTTCTGACTGCAAAACCAAATTATGCCCTAAGTTGCACCTTTGCAACTGAGGAAATTGAAGGGTTGCAGATGTTTAACCAAGAATAGAATTTGAAGACAATGTTATTGCACAGACGTAACTGTAGGCATTATTTGGCCTGTAGAATCTTTATTAATGATGCTGATGCACAAGCCATTAAGAACATACCTCAGTTCTCTGATTCTAGCTTGACCATTAGAAATAAAACAGGATCATCTTTCCTGTAAGCACATCTGCTGAGTAACTTTGGTCTATGACAGTCACACGTTATGAGTGTCAAAGTTGGTCAAAGAATGGAGATTTAAGAGACTAAATTTTGCACTGCAAGTGGTTCTCTTAGATCTAGAATATGGTGGGAAAACAAGAGAATTGGACAAAGAGTAAGCTTCTGCTTTTTGCAGCTGAATAGCATGGTGACTATAGTCATTCATGTCCGAAATCAGCACAGGACAATTGGGAAACCAAGTACCACTCTTCTCACCAAGATAGTGGCAACTGTGCATCTTAGGGGGACTGTCATTTCCTTTTCTCAGGTTGGGCCTTGCTATCTATGGTTTCTCCAGGGGGAAAATGTGGTTCTGTATTTACAATGAGGATCTCAGGTATCAGAAATGGAGCAATCAATTGTAGAAATTTCATCTCTCAAACCTAAAAAGCTCAACTGGCTGCAGTAATTGAATGGCTTCTGTTTATTTACAGGTTTATTTAACAGTACTATTTGTTGGAGGTAGAGTGCACATAGCGAACTTACTTCTGAAGCCTGAGGAGGGCCCTCATAGGTTCGAAGCACAATGCAGTGCTTTGTTTGAAGAAGACATAGGTTGTGAGGGCATCTAGAAGGTGGATGCTGAAGACAGGGTTGAACATAAGAGTGCCAGGCTGTCCCTTGTCCTCCTCATCCCACCTGGATGAGCAGTTACAGGGAGTCTGCATGGAGATAGGACATTGAAAGCATCAAAAATAAATGTTAAGTGGACATGTGTTAAGGATTTTCTGATTTATCATTTGTATTTTTGTTACTCCATGATCCATGTCATTAAGAAAGAGAATTACACAACAAAGTTTGCTTGGCTGAAGTATTATATTTCATGCGCCTGCATCTAATCTTATCATGCCCCTGTATTATTTTGGATGCATTCTGTTAAGTGTTTCACCAACAGATAATTTACAAATAAGAAGGGGCAATCCAAATCCACTGGGCATAGAAAAATCAACTGTGCAGAGGTCTGCCTTGATTCTATGCCATGCATACCTCTGCTGTTTGTGTAAATTATGTAATGCTATATGATTTACTTCAAAAACTTGTTGTACATCACATATATTCATGGCAGGTTATCCGTGAACGTACGTGTGTGTGTGTGTGTGTGTATGTGTGAGAGAGAGAGAGAGAGAGAGAAACACATATGCTTTTGAACAATTTATTTTAATGAATTAGGCCCAAAGTTAGTACTTGGAACAGTTGAAGGAAAATCAAGTTCTTAATTCATTTTTCATTTTCTTCTTGTCTTTTCCTCATTATGCCAAATGTAGTACATAATCTTGTTCTGCTCTTCTGTCTTTTTCTGGAGTAATCCTTTTGAAGATTCTAGTTTCCTTGAACAGTCAGTCAATATTTAGTACTATCAATAGAAGCAGGATGGACCAGACTGATTAACAGGACACTTAACTGGGCATGTGAAAGTCCCCAGAATACAGCACCGAAGATCCAAGAATAATGCAGGGACAAAAGTAAAGGAACAAGTAATTTAAAAAAAGTAACTACCAGAAGTGCTTGCATTTTTAATCTTTGTTAAAAATAGCTACTTCCAAAAAAACTTTGAGCATTTCTGTTCATTGTTGAATGGTGGTGGAATCTTCCTTGTATGTTTGCTTTAGGCATAATGCCATTTAAAATATACTGTGGGTGTGCTGACTTTTCATGTTTCCATTTATGGTTAACATAAGGAATTCCCATGGATATAGTTAAAACTCTGCATTCACATAGACACCTTCAGTCACATACTTTGAATGTTTTTGGGCAGAGTATGGTAGTGCCCTCCCTGTCATGCAGAAGATCCTTGGTGGGGGGGGGGGAAGATTTGTACTCCAATTTAAAACGATATGCATAGTGATCGTGGGATCTTCCCATAGACTTGGCTGTAGCCTTTAGAATCTAAGAGGTTAATTTAAAAAAATCCGTTTAGGTGTTTAAACTGTGTGACTCCCACTGACATGATAATGGGATTTACAATGCGGAAAACCCTGCAGAACCCTTTGAAAATTTACTTTGTCTTGTTGTGTCACATTGCAGTTTCCTAGTCACTTTGGTTGTGCGTGTAACATTCACTATGTAAATTGACATGCTAAAG
Organism: Mauremys mutica; assembly: GCF_020497125.1. Classification (NCBI taxonomy): domain Eukaryota; kingdom Metazoa; phylum Chordata; order Testudines; family Geoemydidae; genus Mauremys; species Mauremys mutica. The sequence continues at coordinate 9,774,212 of NC_059078.1, read as the reverse complement.
TTTTGTTAAGTCTGACAAACACACTTAAACCGTACCACTGGCATAGGTATGAATGTCTTCATTGATTTTAATGGGATGTTAACATAAAAACTTACTTTCCCGCCCTTTATCCTTGTGCTGTAAAACTAGTTGATAAAAAACACAACAACAAACCGCATTAAAAATCTGTTAATTTTAAGAACAGCCAGGTATACATTTAGTATTGACTGCAAATGCTCCTAGTAAGACTTCAGTCCTAAAATGTATCCAGCTTTATTATGCTGTTGAGCAAATAGACTGAGGGCTTGTCTATACTAGGAAGGGTTTGCCAGTATAGCCATACCGGCAAACCCTCACAGGGAAGCTGCAGCTTACATTGGCAAAATGTTTCTTTCATGGAATAACTTTTATACTGGTTCCCCAAATGAAATAAGCAATGCCAGCAAAAGCCCATTTTGGCCAATACTGTATAATAACCCCATCTACACGGTGCTTTTACCAGCAGAGCTATTTTTGCACACTCCTAGCCAGCATGGCTGTGCCAGCAAAACCTTTTACGTGTAGCTCGGGCCTGTGATATACAAGTTTATTTGTTTTGGGGTTTGCGTTTGTAACTATCAAGCCCAACCTTTTATCTGGATTTGATTGTTTAGCCTGTCAGGATCAAATGAACCTCTTAATAAAATAAAGACAAGCTACCGATTTAGATTTTTCTCTCATTTTCTCCTGAGATGTGCAGCATTTTATTCTTATTTTAAGATATAAAAATTGATGTTACTAAACATATCAGTATTCTTAAATTCTTCTTCTCCTTCCACATCCTCAAAGAGTGTACCTGACACTCTGCACCATATCTGGCTTGAGTTGACTGTGTTCCTTCACCCAGGCACTCTGTTTTTCAATTGAGAATACACATGTGATGTAACATTTTTGTAACTTCCTTGCAGAGAGTGGATTGGTTCCTTCATTCTTTTAACAACTCATCAGCTATAGTTTCTCCATCCTCATTTGTTTTAAAAACTGATTGAAGATCATCTGAAAAAAGTTCCCATATAGACAAGGTCTTTGTGACCCTCTGAGCCTCCTGTGTTTAGGGTGACCAGACAGGAAATGTGAAAAATTGGGATGGGGGGTGGCGGGTAATAGGAGCCTATATAAGAAAAAGACCCAAAGATCGGGACTGTCCCTATAAAATCGGGATATCTGGTCACCCCACCTATGTTTTGTAGGAGAATTAGGTTGCTGAGTTTTAGAACTGCTTGGAAAAGATGGAAAAATGGAAATTAACACCTATGCACATTTTTGTAATATTTTTTCCAAACACCTTTTACGTTCAGAAAGTGTGAAGTGTCCCTCAATTGTCCAAAGATTTCCATTGGGCCTAAGATGAGATGTAATGGAAACTGGGAGGTTTGGAGGAACATTCTCATGTGTTTCTTATTGTTTGAGACAACAGGGAGTGTTTGAGACAACAGTGTGGTTCTCATATCCGGTGAAAAAGAAAGAATGTAACTGTAATCATGGTTGTAATACATGGGGAGATAATGTTCCAGAACAAGAACAAATGACATTTCCACATGTGCATAGACATAAGATGGCAAAACGTAGGTGTTTATCCATAACTATACCTGTAATCCAGGATAAAAAAAAGTCATAAAACCCCACCTAGGTGCTGGTATGCAGTCATATCCTTTGTGTGTGTTTGAAGTTCATAATACGGCAGAAGTACACTGTAGCAAAAAGATTTGCTATGAAAAATAGATGTGTGTGAGGGAGTATAAAATAGAGCCCTCAATATTATTTTGGCATTTAATGCTTAAAGCCATCTAAGGTTACGGAAATTGTTGCAAAAATATTTCCTTTACTTAAGAAGTTTCCATGCAGAAGTTGAATAAAGAAGATATTTTAGAATATGGTTCATCAGATACATTTCCCTGAGCACCTCATGGCCTGGATCAAAGCGTCTCATGACTTGGATCAGTGCAGTCAAATCATTACGTATTGATTGGAATCCCACTGGAGGATTAACCCCTTAATGTTCATAAGAATTTTTTTCTTTAACCTTAGTTTCAGTAGTTGGTAAGCACTGTGAGATTTCTACCAAAGCTTAGACATGGTAATAGCCTCTGCTAACCTTTTGGTATTGCAGAATTCTTTGATTATTACATGTTTCCTTTTTTACGATGAATTTTACATTTGAAAACATTTGTGATTCACTTTATTAGAGTGTAAAAAGTCTGTTCTAGTGCAAAAAGGGCAGCATAGTAAGGAGAAGAAAATGCTAGATGGACAATATGGTATTAAAAATAGAGCTCAAACGCCGGGTTTTTTTCCTTTATGTAATAATTTGGAATGTTAAGTCTTGGATATATTGTATTTTAAGGCACTGTGCTGCTGTTCAGGAATAGCTTTTCATTCTGATGCAGTTGAACTGTCAATGTAATATTCATAAATTTCTCATCAAAATATCAAATAGAGTTTTAAGCAAGTCTGTAAAATGATTTTCCCCTTCCGTGTTCATTTAAATTCTTTACAAAGCTTTTAGTTAATGAATGAAATGTAGGACGTAAATACAAGAGAGCTCTTAGATGGCACATGTATTCAGTCTGCAAATGATATTTAATTTTGTTTTTAGAAATCAAGGGCAGGGTAAATAGGGTTTGTGAACTGTAATGGTATACTGTATTTTTGGATCCTCTATTTGTTGTGGTGTTCGACCTATGTGTTTTGCTGTTAGCATCTTTGCCAAGATGAATTTATTCAGAGCCTTCAGTTACAATGCTTCTCCTCCTTTCTTTTTGTTTCTTTCCTTCAGTTTATCCCACGAGGAGCACTCACATAGCCATCCGCTCTATGGACATGGTGTATGCAAATGGCCAGGCTGTGAAGCAGTTTGTGAAGACTTCCAGTCATTTTTAAAGTAAGTGGGATTTTTTTTTTGTTTATTTGTTCGTTTGTTTTTTGGCACTTATATTTTACCCGGAGCATGTCCTGTCATTTTTTTTATGCTGTCACTCACTCACCAAGGGCCTGATCCCAAGCTCATTGAAGGCAATAGAAAACTCCCATTAATTTCAGTTGGTTTTGGATTATGTCTAATGTACATTTTAATAGGGGATGGTAAATTATCCCTTTAGGAAAAAGTCCATCTGTAACTCAAATAGTCTCCTGTATACTATGCTGCTATAAAACATAGTGTTTGAATTTCTTCAGTCTACTTTAAAGTGTTTTTCTATTTGAATATTCCATTTTTTTTTAAATTACTGAAATTTTACACAATGCAGCTTTAATTTAACCTTTATTTCAATTAATTTTGAAATTTAGTCTTATATTAACACCTTAATTGATCAGAGGCAAGTCATCAGGTGAAATTAATTTATGTCAAATAAGTAACTAATTAACAAAGTCTACACTACTAAAAATAAACTGTAATTATATTTATTAGGCCCCTGCAGTTTTCTGCTGACCTCTCCTCACTGCCAAAGTATACAGTTTTATATGTTGCATCACCAGTGCATTATTGGCTAGTGTGTGGTAATGCCTGGATCCCAACACAGCAAAGGGAAGGCTGTACTAAATCTCACAATGCTCTTCTGCAAGTATCCACTTCCTCCCTCAAAGCTGAAGTGTAACTGTGTTAATACTGCATCACATATATCTCTGAGTGGATCACTAGGCACACCTAGACTGTTGGTGCATTTGGGCTCCTCTTGAATTTTGATGTGTGCTAGCAGCTCCTAGATTTGCTCTGGCTGTGTTGTTGTTACAGCCAACCCAGACCAAATGCCTCAGCAATATTTGTGGATTGAATGCACAAAGGGCCAAATTCTGCTGTCATATTTACAATGCTATCCAAGTGGAATAAATTCATAGAAATCCACAGAATTGCTTGAGATGGACACCGGAGCAACTGAGCAGAATTCATTTCCAAATCTTTAGGAAACAGTCTTAGATACATCTGTTCTTTCTCGGGACAGTTCTGAAGAATATTTTGGTTTTTTTGTTTTGTTTTTAAAATGGTATGTTGAGGCCTGGATTAAAATTTTTCCTTCCAAAACACAATGGGTCAATCCTGGTCCCAATCAAGTCACTGGCAAACCCCCCATTTTGACTTCAGTGAAAGCAGGAACAGGCCCCGTATAAGCATAAATTACAAGTAAGGAGTGGTGCAGTCATGAAAAGGGTCTCATTATAAGAGGATTACAAAATAAGAAGGTACTAGTCATAGATTTCCATGAAGAGTGGCCTCATTTCTTTCAGTTCATCCTGTTGTTCACTTAGTGAAATAAATGCTAATCTCTCATACTTGCCCAGCTCATTTATATTCATATGCCATTCTATAACATTTAGTTCTTTAAAACAATTCTAAATTTCATTACATTTAGTGAAGGGAAAGGTTCTGGATTTGACAGCTTTGGAGACTGGAATTCTCTGTTTATTCACATGGGGCAGATTTTGCCACCTTTACTCACTTTGAGTAGTCCCTTCTCTGGGATTGGATCCCACTAATTTTAGTAGAACTACTTATGGAGTAAGATAGTACTGAGCACGATAATGGGCCAGATTCTGCCATGCTTAGGTAATGCAGCATGGATAGGGACAGCGTAGACTATCTCTGTGCCCCAACCCCTCATCCCCAACATGGTGGGGCCACCTTTATGAATGATGTGTAGTTCAGTGTTGGTGCATTCAGTCATGGGGCTTTTTGCTGACAATATAAGAAAGGTTTCCTATTAGTGTCAACTGTGGTGATTCATCTGTGGTATGTTCTTCTGTCCCACCGGGAGGTGGACTGAGACCACACACTCCTTTCATAGAGATCTGTGAACAACCAGTAGATTGTAACAATTTCAGGTAATTTATAACCTTGGCTAAATTTGAGCCATAGCCTACAGGTAAAAGATTCCATCTGTACTTTCCCTAAGCCATCCAAACCTCTATATTTAGATTCTTTTTCCACTTCCAGTTTTAAAGTGTCTTTTTTTCCCTTTCTTAAATTGTCTCTCAACAACAACAGCAACCTGTTGAGTTGCCTAAATTTTCCCAGTACACAAATTCTACAATCCAAGGGTTTATCTCTCTACAAAATGATATCAGTGCTGTGTGATAGTTCACCCAGAATGTATGCAGAATAGATATCCCCAGGCACCAAATTGACATTGCTAGAGAAGCGGGTAGCACTTTATATAATGATACTGTAGTCCTCCAGATTTCTTGCGCCTATTGTGGAGTGGATGCCCTTTCAAAAATAACAATAAAATGTAAGTTTATTATTTACTGAAAAGATAGGTAGGAAATAATGCTGAAAATGGTTGAAGCTTTCATAACGGTAGACAATTGTAATTGTACCCACTGTAGCTGTAAAATCTTTGAAGGTGTGGGTCTTTTAATAGGCAGCCCAAGATTAAAAAAAATATAGCCCCCACTAAGTGAAATACAGTTTCCATGTCAGTTGAGCATTACTTAATTTCATTCACCCAAGTGAAAGGGTCTGTTCTAGAGAGTGAAGAGAAGTTATATGTGGAATGATAGCACTATATGCCAATAAAATGATGCCGTAGTTAAAGGAGAAAAAGGACTCGAAGGTCTAAAATCCTGGTTCTTTTTTTTTTTCTCCTGAGGAAGAAATATCATAACTGTTGGTAAATCAAAACCAGAGATTTGACACTGTTCTGTGATCATTCTGTAGTGTTTGTTCCCAAGGTGAGGTACACCACAGGGCTCTTGATTTCAAAGATAAATACTGTACAAATAACAATCCTGGTTGTCTTTCACTCACAGCCAACAAGAGGATGCTTATCACAACCAGCAGACACACAGGCTATTGTATGCATTTATTTCCCTATTTCTTTTCCAAATAAGTTGCAGTTTTAGTTTTTTGGATTTTTGGTAATCTCTTAGCCATTGGTTGTTATACAGTGGCTGTATCAGTAAGAGCTAATTGATATCAGGTGTTTCTTCTAAGTCTAATTAAATAGTTGCACCCTGCATTGCCTAGAATACTTAGTTAATATAAAAAACAAAAACAAGTCCAGTTTCCCTGCTGTGATCCAGCGGCCTTATTCCTACCTCCACAAAACCCAGGTGAAGGCTTTAGGGAGCAGACATGCCTTATATCGTATGTTTACATATTACCCACATCGTAATCTGAAATGAAAGAACAGCATCATATGGAATTACATTAAAAATTGATATGCTTTATTTCATTCTCGTGTATTTTTAAAGATTATGTACAGGAAAGGGATCAGTTCTCCCCTTACAGCCCTGCTAGTTTGGGGAAATCTTTGTTCGGATGGGCAGTGGTGTACTTGGTCAAGATACACAGGCATCCAGGGCCCATATTGCAGTGCAGGACCAAACCGTGCCCGTCTTTTATTTTAATGCTATCATGATTTGGGTGTTTTCAGTCTCAGAATAACATCTGTAATTTGATTATGTATTCTAAATTGGATACACACCCCTTTTGAGAGATGGGGCAACCATACATAGAGAGATGCTGGTTGCCTGCTTCATGTGAATTTAACTTTAATGAAACTAAGGAGGGTTTATATGAAAGAAACTACTAAGTGCACTCTGTAATGTTTTCACAAGTGTTTTTATCATGGTAACATCTTGTTTACTTTAGTTGCCTGCCTAAAACTACTTGGAACATGTTAAGAAAACATTTCAAGAAAGCTTCTACAAAGAGGCTTTTGTTTAGCAGCAACTGTGAGGCAGCTCAGCTCACAAAGGTGTTAACTTTCAACCCCTTAAGCACTTCCACATGAAATTCCAGCAACTATGTTTGTGGTTTTGGAAAAACAAAGTGTGTGTTAAAGAAACCAGGTATATGCTAATACATGTTGAAGTAAGCCGGAAATCATAAATTATTTCAAACGCATTAATTGCTATCATTTGCATGTCAAAATGTTCTGCAGTGAAATCATCTGCAGTTAGCACAACAGAAACTTTTGATCCAATGGTTAGAGCAGAAAAGACTAGTCTATATATGTTTTTGTTTAAATACATGGTGTCCCCAATTTGATTTTTCAAACATAAATATAAAAATTGCTGGTTAAAGGTGTTTCCAACTGTTAATCCATTATAAATGATAGTAAGGCAGCCAAAGTACAGTTGTTCCATGAAATCTGTTCTTTGTGAAAACATATTGACACTTACTGATAAAAGAACTGATTTTATTTTCTAGGCTGTTTCATATTTTGAGCTTCTGTTCAAATTTGAATGTTGCAGTTTCTTTTACAACATCCTTATTAACCTTTCTGACATTGTACAGAAGTTGAAGACCTTTCCAATAGTTACACTGCTTAAAGAGGTCAGAGTGGCCTAAATACCACAGTGCCCTCTAGTGATATATAGAATATTAGAAGGAAAAGTTTTAGATAAGTAGCCCAAAGATAACATCACAAATGTTTGTATACTTCGTTCTAACTTATTCATAAGTGAAGAGCTAGAGAGTTTAGTCTGATTCATATAATTTTAATTTTATATGCATATATACACAATTTTTATTTTGTGGTTAGTATTCTAGGTATACTAGACAATCTCTGAAATGTGTATCTGTATATATATTATGAGATATTTATTGCACACTGAATATACATACCTCAACATATTGTCTTATATTATTATATGTTATATTTTTAAGTGTTCTTAGTTTATGTTTCACATTATAATTTCCGGTGTATAATCAGAAAGCATTACTTGAAAGACAAGATCATCTTTGTTTCATACTTTTATTGACACTGTCTACCATATTACTGCTATGTCTAAATGGTAAAATTTATTATTAGCAATAGTGTCTCAAATGTCTGAGACAGCGATTTTCCTTTCAATAAAAGTAGTTAAAAACCTTTTAGAAAATCCATAATTTTGATTGCTGGTACTTCATAAATGTGTAACTGGTACTTTTTAGCTGTCTCTTAAGGGAAAAATGAGTTTTATCACCTGCAGTACCTGGGTTAATGAAATTGTATGTTGGAATTTAGCCAGAATGAAAGATGAGATCATTCGGTGGCACTAATATTGGCAACAGGTATCATAAAAGAGCTTTGACTCTTTTTAGCGAAGTATCATTAGTTTAAAAAGCGGGGTGGGGGTGAGTTATTTGTCA